>NC_089807.1:610000-825000 GCF_029633855.1 Hoplias malabaricus | reverse complement strand
GTTAAATTGATGTTAACTTCTGTGTGTGATGCTGTGTGTGATCATGTGCAGAGGTGTGTTTAGACTTGTTTACAAATAAATTTGATTAAACAAATTTAAATAATTACAAAGTGAGGTCTGTAAGGAATTCCATTAACACTGAGTTCAGTTCATTATCTGAACGTTCGAGTCTGTGCTGCTGATTTATTCCATTTTTTTTGAAAGAAGGGAATGAAAGGCTGGGGAAGTGAAGCTGTGAAAAGCAGAGAATGTGTTTTAATAAATGCAGAAAAATTTAGTTCTGTTCGAGCGCAGGTCCCCTCTGACTCCTCAGACTCTGGACCGAGACTGACTCTGACTCTGGTGCCGCTGCTCGCTGGAGTCACTCAGTCTTTCTCTCCACCTCAACTCTGTCTGGAACTTTCTTTACTTGATTATTATTTTATTCAGCTTTTTTATTCACATCATTCTCATTTTAAATTTAAGTTACAGTCTGTTTTATTCTTTTTTATTAGAAGGTAGTTATTATTATTTCAGTCATTTTAATTAACCAAGGTTTACTCAGGATTCACTTTAGATCTCGCTCTTCTTTTATTTGATCATTGGTTTGTTGTTTAAAATCTTACCTTGACCTATTGTGCTATTTGTTTTAGATTTATTTTATTTAATTTTCTGAAAATTAATTGTTTTTTTTAATTACTTTTATTTATTAAATCTTTATTTGTTCTTTTTTGTCATATCCTTTTATTCTTTATTCTTTTACTTTGATTCTTTTAATTTAATTATATTCCTTTGTTGGTTTTAATTGTATATATTTTTTAATCCCTTCCCATCGTAATTTCTGAGCTACACTGAAAGTGAGGCCCACCTTTAATGCACTTTCTGAGAGGAAATAAATAACCGAGACTATGATGAACCCACAGCCGTTTCCTCTTCCTCTGATTAAACCTGAAAAACATAAACATAAATTCAGGAGAGCAGTGGTTATCACCTGGTGATTAAAATAACCCTTTATTTTCATGTCTCTGCAGATGGGCCAGAAGGTTCTTTCCAAACAGATCAACACCAGAGAGCCATTGATGGGGGTGCTGATGTCCTACACCATCATGGACCTGCGGATCCCTCTGTCCTACGCCGTGGGGCTCACTCCCATCACCAGCTACGGAACTGGAGACATGACCACCAGGATCATCCAGTACTCAGAACGTGAGTCTCCGTCACCTGGGCCTCGGGGAGATCTGGACATTTGTTTGTAAAGGTCTCAGCTGCTACTTTAAGGAATCCAGAATCACTCAGACCCTGTGTGTGTGCGTGTGTGCGTGTGCACATGTGCGTGTGTGTGTGTGTGTGTGTGTGTGTGTGTGTTTCAGGGTTTGAAGTTTTACCTGTCGTTCTTAAATGTGGGTCAGTAGTAAAAATGACACACTGGGTCAAAGATGAATAGCACCTTATGGGGCATTTTTAAGTGTGTGTGAGTAAATGAGCATGTTTGTGTGTGTGTGAGTGAGTGAATGATAATATGTGAATGATTGAGTGAATCATGACTGAGTGATTGAGTGAATGATGAAGTAAGAGGGTGAGTCATTGAGTGAATTTATGATTATATACATTAATATATGTGAATGAATTAAAGTGTTTGTATGTTAGATATTGAGGGAGTGAGTGAGTAATTATATGAATTACAGGGAGAGTTAATGAGTGAATTACCAAGTATGTGTGTGAGTGAATGTGAGTCTGTGTGTGTATGTATGTTAGTGAGTGAGGTAGTATGTGAATGAGTGAGTCAGTGAATCAGTGATTACGTTAGTGTGTTAAAGTGAGAGGTTGTATGTGAATGAGTGAGTCAGTGAATCAGTGATTACATTAGTGTGTTAAAGAGTGAGGTTGTATGTGAATGAATGAGTCAGTGATTACATTAGTGTGTTAAAGAGAGAGGTTGTATGTGAATGAATGAGTCAGTGATTACATTAGTGTGTTAAAGAGAGAGGTTGTATGTGAGTTAGTGAGTCAGTGAGTGAACCAGTGATTATATTAGTGTGCTAAAGAGAGAGGTTGTATGTGAATGAGTGAGTCAGTGAGTGAATCAGTGATTACATTAGTGTGTTAAAGAGAGAGGTTGTATGTGAATGAGTGAGTCAGTGATTACATTAGTGTGTTAAAGAGTGAGGTTGTATGTGAATGAGTGAGTCAGTGAGTGAATCAGTGATTACATTAGTGTGTTAAAGAGTGAGGTTGTATGTGAATGAATGAGTCAGTGATTACATTAGTGTGTTAAAGAGTGAGGTTGTATGTGAATGAGTGAGTCAGTGAGTGAATCAGTGATTACATTAGTGTGTTAAAGAGTGAGGTTGTATGTGAATGAATGAGTCAGTGATTACATTAGTATGTTAAAGAGAGAGGTTGTATGTGAATAAGTGAGTCAGTGAGAGAATCAGTGATTACATTAGTGTGTTAAAGAGAGAGGTTGTATGTGAATGAGTGAGTCAGTGAATCAGTGATTACATTAGTGTGTTAAAGAGTGAGGTTGTATGTGAATGAATGAGTCAGTGATTACATTAGTGTGTTAAAGAGAGAGGTTGTATGTGAATGAGTGAGTCAGTGAGTGAATCAGTGATTACATTAGTGTGTTAAAGAGGGAGGTTGTATGTGAATGAATGAGTCAGTGATTACATTAGTGCGTTAAAGAGAGAGGTTGTATATGAATGAGTGAGTCAGTGAATCAGTGATTACATTAGTGTGTTAAAGAGTGAGGTTGTATGTGAATGAATGAGTCAGTGATTACATTAGTGTGTTAAAGAGAGAGGTTGTATGTGAATGAGTGAGTCAGTGAATCAGTGATTACATTAGTGTGTTAAAGAGTGAGGTTGTATGTGAACGAATGAGTCAGTGATTACATTAGTGTGTTAAAGAGAGAGGTTGTATGTGAATGAGTGAGTCAGTGAGAGAATCAGTGATTACATTAGTGTGTTAAAGAGAGAGGTTGTATGTGAATGAGTGAGTCAGTGAATCAGTGATTACATTAGTGTGTTAAAGAGAGAGGTTGTATGTGAATGAGTGAGTCAGTGAGTGAATCAGTGATTACATTAGTGTGTTAAAGAGAGAGGTTGTATGTGAATGAGTGAGTCAGTGAGAGAATCAGTGATTACATTAGTGTGTTAAAGAGAGACGTTGTATGTGAATGAGTGAGTCAGTGAATCAGTGATTACATTAGTGTGTTAAAGAGTGAGGTTGTATGTGAATGAATGAGGCAGTGATTACAATAGTGTGTTAAAGAGAGAGGTTGTATGTGAGTTAGTGAGTCAGTGAGTGAACCAGTGATTATATTAGTGTGCTAAAGAGAGAGGTTGTATGTGAATGAGTGAGTCAGTGAGTGAATCAGTGATTACATTAGTGTGTTAAAGAGAGAGGTTGTATGTGAATGAATGAGACAGTGATTACATTAGTGTGTTAAAGAGTGAGGTTGTATATGAATGAGTGAGTCAGTGAGTGAATCGGTGATTACATTAGTGTGTTAAAGAGTGAGGTTGTATATGAATGAGTGAGTCAGTGAGTGAATCGGTGATTACATTAGTGTGTTAAAGAGTGAGGTTGTATGTGAATGAGTGAGTCACTGAGTGAACCAGTGATTATATTAGTGTGTTAAGGAGTGAGGTTGTATTGGAATGAGTGAGTTATTGAGTGAATCAGTGATTATATTAGTGTGTTAAGGAGTGAGGTTTTATGTGAATGAGTGAGTCGGTGAGTGAATCAGTGATTATATTAATGTGTTATAGAGTGAGGGAGTGAGATTTCATGTGGATGAGTGAGTCAGTGAGTGAATCAGTGATTATATTAATGTGTTGTAGAGTGAGGGAGTGAGATTGTGTGTGAATGAGTGAGTCAGTGATTATGTTAGTGTGTTAGAGAGTGAGTGTATGCTAGAGCATTAGAAATTGAATGGTTGAGGATGAATGTGAATGTCCGAGTAAGAGGATGAGTCAGGGTGAATGAGTGATTATTTATGTTAATGAATTACAGTTAGTGAGTGAGTGAGTCAGTTATTCACCAGCCACAATCCCCTGCTCTGATAAAGAAAGCTGATGTGTTAGTAGAAGTGTCGGGACTCGTGGCCCGTGCCGTACGTCTTCAGTAGCTTCATTAGCGCCGTGTGCTGTTTGTAAATACAGCGAGAGCTCAGCCTGCGTTCTCCATATTTCCTGAACGTCAGCCCACTTCATTAGTCCTGAACATTAGCGGCGAGGCGTGGAGCTCGTGAGAGCCGCAGTGAGGAGAAACGAGCTGGATTTAATGGCATGCAGTTTGTTAATGTACAATATGGATGCTTCAGAATTGCTCCTCAGGGCTTGTGTTAAATACGCTGTTGAGGGAGGGCCGTGTTTCTCCGCCCTCAAACATGCTCCGGCATTAACAGTGCTCCTGTACGCTCCCGCTTCTCTGAGAAATCAGAGCTGGGTTCCTGTGTGTACTGCTGCACTCGCGGTCCCAAACGAACTCATCCAGACTTTCTGGCAAAGAGGAGCTGATGCTGATTACTTATAAATCCATAAACATTATTTGATTTTCATATCTGATATCATTAACTGTCAGCAGATCCACAGATTTTTCAGTTTAAAGAAACTAAACTTCACGTAAATATCAGAAGTTAACTCTGAACATTTTTACAAAATTCCAGCTTCATGTTTTTCCCCTTAAAAGGACGTTATAAACAAACCCTCTCAGCCCAAAAGTGATTTAAACCAGGGACACCATTTGTAAGGCAGTAGATGATGTCATATCTGGGGGATTAGGGGAGGTTAAGTTGGAAAGCGACTCAGAACTTCTTCACAATTTAAAACAACACTACGTAGTATTTTTACCTTAAAGTTATTATTATTTTGACGCTCCACTGAGCTGTAACAGGGAGAAAAGGTCCTCTGTTGTTGCTAACCCAGGTTCAGCACTGCAGAAACTGCACTATGTATCTATTGGAGGAGGGTAGAAATACACCGATCCCCTTATTACCTCCCTCTTGATGTCAGGACAGTGCTGCGAAGGTTAAGTTGTATCAATGCCATCAGAAAGGCTTACGTATGTTGAACAATAAAACTCCTATTTTCCCTCCACGTTTTCATTGGTCGAGCAGAGCTCAGTGAACACACTCACATCATCCTCCGACATCAGCCTGAGGAGGAGGAAAGTGGAAGCAGAGACAAGTATTAACTGATGGAAATCTGAGCATGAGCACAAAATGGTTCACAAACACAGAGAGTAAATCTGAGAGCTAACAGCGCACAGTGAGCACGTGTTTATTTTGCAGCACATGAAAGAAACTTCGCAAGTGATTCCTAAATAATTCTCTCAGATTTTAATTTAAAAATGGCTTTGTTTACTGATCTGTGCACGGAAAACACTTCAGGGACATGGTGGATGAATTACTGTGTCAAGGTGAGTGTGTGAAACTGTCCACAAGTGTGTGTGCGTGTGCGTGTGTGTGTGTGTGTGTGTGTGTGTGTGTGAGTGAGTGAGTGAGTGATTGGGTGAGTGTTTGGTGCTTTGTTCAAGGTGTGTTCTTGCCTTGCACCCAGTGATTCTGAGTAGGCACCAGTCTGACCATGATCATGAACAGGATGAAGCAGTTACAGAAGATGAACAAATGAATGGATGAATGAATGATTAAATAATGATTTTATTTTTAAATCTTCAAACGCTCTCCTCTTCGGATGAACAGCTGTTGTTTGGAGACCTTGTGGGTAGCTCAAATATTTAAGGATGGGGTTACAATGTGTGTGTGTGTGTGTGTGTGTGTGTGTGTGTTAGCTACAGGCTGCTGTTCTACACTGATATATGATCAGCACCTCATTCCCCAAACCCCAATCTTAAATGAGGAAGGAATAGAAATTTTCATTAAAGCTTGATGAAATATTGAGATAAGAAGGAGGAGTTCTGGAAGTGTGTGTGTGTGTGTGTGTGTGTGTGTGTGTGTGTGATCATAAATATTGAAGGGAAATGTTAGTAATATTGAAGATATTGTAATGAGAGTAGTGTGTTTTAATCTGGGTGAAACTTTGAGAATGCTGTTTTCTTGTTTTGTATTGTGGGGTGTTGTGTTAAAGGGGATGTACACGGTTGTGTGGAAACTGCAGTTCTCTCTGGTTTGTTTACGTTCAGAAGCTCCACATTTTTTTTAAGTGGAACAGTGTGTTTGAGTCAGAAAAACAACAGTTGTTTGAATGTGTCTGAAGTGTAAATTGTCTTTAAGTGTTTATTCACTGTTTGAATTCCCACAGAAACTCATGTGTAACTCGAGCTGTTTAGTTTTGTAGCACTTTCAAGTTTGGAGACATTTCCACTTTAATTAGAACTAAGTGATCTGAAGCAGCAATAATAAGTCACTGTTACACTGTTAACGTTTGGAGTTCTCTCCTCAGAGTTTTATAAAAAAGTGTTTTTTGATTAAAATGTTTAGCATCGTCTTGAAATCTCAGCAGATGTGCGAGAGATTGGAGTCATTATTCTGATTAATCTGAGCTTGGGTTTTTATTTGGGTCATCGCTTCAGGTTCTACAGCCTAATGTGTTTTCAAAGCGGATCTCTGAATGTTGTGGATGTTGTTCTTACTCTTTCCTATTCTTTTTTTTTTTTTTTTTGCAGCTTACACTTATCCCAGATCTTCAGGTGAGATGCATGGTCTTCTGATTCTCATGTCCTTTGTTCTCTCTCTCTCTCTGTCTCTCTGTCTGTCTCTCAGTTTGTTTCATTCACACTGCACAGCATCAACAAGCAGTCAGTGTACATAGCTATGTAGCTCCACCCCATAAACACGCCCACATCAGTGTATCTCCGCCCCGCCCCTTCTCCATGAGTACACAAGTTCAGAATCTAGCCCGCCCCTTTGTCACACACATATCTTTTCTGTAGCTCCGCCCACTCATTATCACTTCCTAGTGTTCCTGTCCATATGTGTGTTACTTATCTTTTTTGTTTTGGTGGTGTATTGCTGTTGTTGTTATTTTTGTTTTGCTTTGTTTGGGGATATATTTTTTTGCTGTTGTTCTTTGTGTTTCTTTTGTCAGTGTTCTCTCTCTCTGTCGCTCTCTCACACTCTCCTGTGCTCTCTCTCTCTGTCTCTGTCTCAGATCATGTTTGTGGTTTTGAGGATGTACGGATATGTGGGTTCTCTCAGGATCGCAGCGACGTTTTTGATTGGACGAGACAGAACCATCTGAGTCAGAACCCGAAACGTTCTGTCAACACTGGCCCGGACACAGACAGGAGCGGGACCAAAGAAGGTACACACTTCAACACTTTTACACTCACACACACAGGAGGTAGAGACCACCGTTACAGTTTATTTCCACTCAACACAGACATTTCAGCCATTCACTATTCACCATCAGGAAAAAAATCACTCATCGGAAAATTATATAGAAGACTTAACAAGTAAAGACGTGTGTTTCAGAGGTCACTGTGTCCACATCTCACCTTTCAGACAGCTTCTGCTTCTGGAGAATTGTACTCTTTCAAAGAAACCTTCAGACGTACCTTCACAGTTCAGTCTGAGAAACTGGTTTTACTTTCTGTGACTCACAGTCAAAGCAATATCAGATAAAGACACGTCAGCAGTGAGTCAAGACCGAGACCAGGACACGACATGTCTGAGTCAAGGCTGAGACCAGGACACGACATGTCTGAGTCAAGACCGAGACCAGGACACGACATGTCTGAGTCAAGACCGAGACCAGGACACGATATGTCTGAGTCAAGACTGAGACCAGGACACGACATGTCTGAGTCAAGACTGAGACCAGGACACACAATGTCTGAGTCAAGACCGAGACCAGGACACGACATGTCTGAGTCAAGACTGAGACCAGGACACACAATGTCTGAGTCAAGACCGAGACCAGGACACGACATGTATGAGTCAAGACCGAGTCCAGGACACGACATGTCTGAGTCAAGTCCAAGACCAGGACACGACATGTCTGAGTCAAGACTGAGTCCAGGACACACAATGTCTGAGTCAAGTCCAAGACCAGGACACGACATGTCTAAGTCAAGACCGAGACCAGGACACGACATGTCTGAGTCAAGACTGAGACCAGGACACACAATGTCTGAGTCAAGACTGAGACCAGGACACGACATGTCTGAGTCAAGTCCAAGACCAGGACACGACATGTCTGAGTCAAGTCCAAGACCAGGACACACCATGTCTGAGTCAAGACCGAGACCAGGACACGACATGTCTGAGTCAAGACCGAGACCAGGACACGACATGTCTGAGTCAAGACCGAGACCAGGACACACCATGTCTGAGTCAAGACCGAGACCAGGACACGACATGTCTGAGTCAAGACCGAGACCAGGACACGACATGTCTGAGTCAAGACCGAGACCAGGACACATCATGTCTGAGTCAAGACCGAGACCAGGACACACCATGACCAGATGGGTGTGTGTACATTTACAGTGTAAAGTGGGGCATTAAACCAGGAAAATGCTCCATCCGTGTGTTTTCTGAGAATGTGGTCTGCGTGACACAATGCACTTTTGCTACTTTACTCTGTTCACAAGCTCTAAAGGAACTACTCTAACAGAATAAACCATGACTGTGTCCCTCTATGGCCCGGGCCCTGGCGCTGAATTTAGCCGCAGTGACGCTGGAACCAAGAACCCCTGCATTTTTCATTGTCAGTCACGTTCTATTAAGCCAATCGACAACGGGAGTTATTTATCATTCTCCACTGCAGCCGCTCATCTACTTCCACATGAAGGCAGTAACTGTGCTGCTATTGGCCAGTGTCTAGTTGGTTTGGATTGAATTGCTAAGGACTGTCAGAATAGGGACACCATAATATACATTTAACTATTCACTTTTCTTAAGGATAAACCACTGGATTAAGGAACATTTTTATTTCTCTGCACCTTGAAGTGATGGTTTATTTGAATGTATTAGTGAACAGCTCAAAAAGTGCTAAAGGATATTTTCTTTTAACGAAGTAAAAGGAAGTGACTTCATTTGTGCTGCAGTAACTGATCAGAGAACAACAGCAATGTCACTTCTCCGTTTATTCAGATGCAATATAGCCTTGTGATTCTGCTCTGAGGTGCTGCTGTAACAGCCCGTGTCTCTATTACAGGTTATTACATGTACATTGAGACTTCACGGCCACGACAGAAAGGAGACAAAGCTCGCCTCCTGTCGCCACTCTACAACGTCACCGCGGCCCGAGGACCCTCCGGCTCAGGAAGAGTGCCACACTGCATCTCCTTCTTCTACCACATGAACGGCAAACACATCGGTCAGTCCCCTAGCACCCACACTACAGAGAGAGAGACAGAGAGAAAGAGAGAGAAAGAGCAGTACAAAATGTGTCATGATGAAACACAATTGATTGGCCTCAAGTTGCCAACATCAGCATCAGTTATATTCCACACCAGATACAGGCAGTTTGTGTTCTCCTCCAAGTGTGTTGAGCCGTTAGCTGGCACTGTATCATGTCTCCACCTTTGTCTCAGTGATCTTTTCTGTCCCTATGTCTGTTTAGGTTTGTGTCTGCGTTGTACTGTCCTCTATGTGCACATCCTCTTGGTTTTGGTTTCGTTCTAGTCTTCACTCTTTTTCCTTCCCTCCTCCCCCCTCAATATCACTTCCACCATTTGGTTTAGGAATCATTCAGCTGTGTTTGTGTTTCCCGCGTTCCTCCTGTGCCTTTGTCCAGTATTGTCTCTGTTTTGAGAGTAGCGTTTGTTGTCCCTGTCTGGTTATTTGTGAAGGCTTCTTTTTTGTAATTGAAAGGAGGACATAGTCTTCATCCCTAGGCTTAGATCTCCCTCTCAGCTGCTGCCTCTAGAGCTTGCTACTAGGGATGGTGTGGTATCCATTTTATCATACCATTATACGGTCTCCAAATATTTACATGGTATGTGATATTACTGGGTGGTGGTGGTGGTGGTGTGTGTGTGATAACACTCTTAAAACAGTTCAGCTCAGCACAGTCAGTACCCAGCTAGGCTTAGATAAGAGAGTTAACAGGCTAAACACCAGAGCACAGGCCGTGTTCCAGGGACCCAAGGCTCAAATCATACACATTTACAGGATAAAGCCTCACGTCTGTCAGCACAAAGTGGGGTTCTTTGGAGTGTCTTTGTCTGTTTTCAGCTTTCCCACATCTGGATAATACCTCCTCGTGTTGAGATATCATCCGCATTTATAAATGCTGCCCAACCCTCATTACCACAGTAGATCATTATTATGTACCTATTCGATTTGGCACAGATTTTACACCTGGTGTCTTCTTATTGATCTGGGCCTGAGACCAGGAGCAGCGTCACTGTTGTTAAATGTTTGAAGGGAAACAGTGGAGCATCAATTCAGTTCGGTTTAATTTGATTTGTGATGCGTTTTCTACCTGGTGTCACACATGAGCTTCACACAATTCCAGGTACTTACCCCAATACACACCATTGAAGCAGACGACACGTCTGAAACAGGGCCCAGGTGATGAAGTAAAAAACAGTGCTCATTTCCACTGAAACATTGTACAGTATAATTATAGTCAGCTTTAAATGGATATAGAAATTGTGAAAGAAAACCAAGGACTGAGCTGTCAGAGTCATGACAGGTTTGTACTCTGTTTCGTCTCACAGCCGTACACCTGATCAAGAGAGTTTAAACTGTGGTTTTCAGATGGTAAACACACTTTCAACGTGTTTTGAGGCTCATGTCTCTGTCTAGTTTCTGTGTCTGCTGTCAGCGTTAAAGGATGTTACTCAGAAACATGTCTGAGACTCCACCTTAAGAGTTAAGAAAGGCTGAGGGAGGTCCACTGAGTTTAAAGATAAACTATTCACCCTCATGGTGTGTGAGTGTGTGTTGTGCTGGTGTAGAGTGGATCAGACACAGCAGTGCTGCTGGAGTTTTTAAACCCTGTGTCCACTCTCTGTCCACTCTGTGAGACACTCCTCCCTCGTTGGTCCACCTTGTAGATGTAAAGTCAGAGACAGTAGCTCATCTGTCGCTGCACAGTGTGTGTCGCTCGTCCTCTAGTCCTTCATCAGTGACACAGGACGCTGTCGGCTGGATGTTTTTGGTCGGTGGACTGTTCTCAGTCCAGACACTGAGGGGTTTAAAAACTCCAGCAGCACTGCTGTGTCTGATCCACTCTACACCAGCACAACACACACTAACACACCACCACCACGTCAGTGTCACTGCAGCTGCTCTGTGGGGGTCCTGACCATTGAAGAACAGCGTGAAAGAGCAGTGGCCATTCTGTATTGGACTACACTTTATAACTGTAGACTTATAAAGTGCTCCTGTGTGGTCATTGGAGCTGAGAGAGTGGACAGTGAGTATAGAAAGAAAGTCTGTGTGTAACTGGCTGTTGTTATCCGCAGCCTGCTGTTGCAAGAACAAAGAAATCTCAAGCGTCCATCGCAGTGCAGTGTCGTGTTGATGTTCTGAGTCCTCTGAAGAGGAGATGCCAACAGAATGCGTCTGATTTGTGCCTGAACCGGCAGCAAAAACCCTGCTGTATGTGCCGAGAGAGAGAGAGAGAGAGAGAGAGAGAGAGAGGGATGAAGTTATTTTGAGTGTAAAAATCCTGGAGCTGTAACTTAAAGTGACATGTGTCTGCTCCCGGGGCTCTGAGGCAGCTAGGTGTGTATCGGTGTGTTGTTGTCTTTTGCTATTTGGCACCTTCTCAGAGAGGAGGCCATACCGGAGGAGGACATCTGTCACACATCTGCCACACTAATGTCGGCCCTGCACCATGCAAGAGACAAGCACACACACAGACACACACACTGGCGCAGTCATGAGGCTCAGCACAAAAGTGGGAAGAGTGTTTGTCACTATTGCAATCTCCGCCTCCTCTCGTGTCTGTCAACTCATCAGCCGCCTCTGTTCACTTGCAGAGAGTTCCATCTCGCCGAGTGAGTGTGTGTGTGTGTGTGTTGTGGGCATACACCGGCGTCTCCTCTAAAGAACCAGTTCGTATGTGGGTGGGCTCTGGGCTTAATTTGAGTCACATCCCATAGGATTTAGTTCTGTGAAATATTCTGGTCTGACAGTGTGCTTTCTGGGAATTGTCACATTATCAGCCCACGGTGTGTGTAAGAGTCTGCAGCCGTGCTGATGAAAAACGAGCACATTGACTTGTTTTAGTCCAATACGCAGTTGCATTTAACCCTTTAGGACCTCAGAACATTAATGTGTGGATCTATAGCTTTCTGTGAAACAACACCACCCAGTCAGTTTCCTGTGGGCTCCAATCAGAACACAGGGAATAATACTTCTGACATCAAGTGCAGAGACTTTAGAATGGCCCCAACCCCTCGTCTGAGTCTGTCCTGGACCCGTGTTTCTGTGAGAGCGCAAAGACGAGGGTAAACGCAGTAAAACAGACACAACGAGTGAAAACGGCTCCTCGCTCCTCACTGCTGTGCGCTCGGGGTCGGGGTGAACAGCGAGCGGCTCATTATCATTTAAAGGAACAGGTGCTGAAAGCGGGCGTTCTGAACAGGGGCTGTTTACACAGGGGGAGAACACTGCTGTGGGGCTCGTGGGGTTTTGAGGAAGATGTTTCATTAAGAAACAGAACTGTGATCCTCTGTGGAGACGAGGAGGATAGGCCTTTAAACGGCCGACTGGGCAGATGTTTATGAATGTTCTCATCCAACGCTCCTTCTGAAATGAACGGCAGTAATCAGGACTGTGTTCCTCTTTTGCTGCAGTAACAGTCTATTCTCTTCGGAGAAGGATTTTAATAAGATGTGGATTATGGATCACGTATTTTGATTAGATCCTCAGCCATTCAGAGTTTAAACGTACACACAACAAAACATATGTAGGGCATTTGGGAAGCCCTCTGCATTATTCATCCGTAGGGAAAATGGCTTACAGCCAGAGCTTCGGATTTGGGCGGTATGATTTCAGCTGTAGGTCACTGCTGTAACCCAGACCAGTGGCTTATTGGCTTCACGTGGACCTCAGGCCTCCACCCTTCAGTGGGAAGCAGCCGTATGTTCAGTTTCAGTGAGGAGTATTTAAACTGATGCTAATTAGACTCCATAGGAGGCGTTTCAGTGGGATTCTGAGGGCGTATGGTCACGCTGCCTGCAAAACATTCACTCTGCCAACCGTCAGTTCACAAATTAACAACTGTGTGTGTGTGTGTGTGTGTGTGTGTGTGTGTGTGTGTAGACCCGCACTCAGTTTGGCAGGGTTTATTTTGAGAAAGCTTGTACACTACATGGCCAAAGGTTTGTAGACATTTGCTCATTTTCTGAAAGTGAAGGTCATTTATCAGGTGTTTGTTGGTTTTATTTGGTGCAGTAATAGCATCTACTCTTCTGGGTGGGCTTTAAACTAGATACTGGAACATTGCTTTGAGGATCTGATGGCATGGTACTGATATAGTGCGGTTAGTTCTGGATCATAAATCCCAAAGTTCAGATATGATTCTAATGGTACTGGACAGAGCTCCAGAGAACTGACCAGTGTTGGGCTCGTACACCGTCTCGGGTTTGACGCTGAGCATTGGACGAGTGTGTTTCAGTCTTTTCTGTGGAGATTATATGAACCACGTCCACAACAATTAAAGCTTAGGGTTTGTTCAGAAGAAACAGGACAATGATTCATTGTTACATTGCAGTTGTTTTGAGTTCACACCGACACATTTCTAACTGAACTAAACTAAGTGGAGAAAAAAGTGACATATGACTCAAGTATGATATTTATTTTGTGAGTGAGTCGTGTGAGTTGTGCACTGGTATTAAAGCACTTATCGCCATTGTGTGTGTGTGTGTGTGTGTGTGTGTGTGTGTTTACCTGCAGGTAGTTTTAGAAACTGTACTGTCAGAAAACATGTCACTGTGACTGTGTATCTCCAAGAGTACATTCCTTCAGTGTCTTCAGTTAGGACCCATAACGCTGAACTCTGAAGTCCATCAGTGGAATAATAAATGTACATAGTCATATATTTATATAGACATTTTTCACCGGTATTGTCAGATGTTTTATTGCTCAAGTTTCTTAGTGCAGTACCTGCTAAGGCAGCTATTGTATGTGTATGTGTAAGTACATCTTAATGTATTTTAATGAAGCACAACAGAGCAATCGCACCAGGGTTCGTTTAATCCAAACAAATCTAACAAATCTGAACACGGCCTGAAAATAGCTGAATTCAACTGGGTGTCTACAAATATTTAGAAATACTGTGTGTGTGTGTGTGTGTGTGTGTGTGTGTGTGTATACTGTCTGATATTTGGGTCATGCAGGTCGTTGTCTGATTTACGGGGAGTCGGGATGCTATCAGTCTTGTTGTTAACCGCTCATCTCACAGCTCTCCATCAGAGCGGCAGCACCACCGAGAAGATCTTCCATCCACGTCAGCGCTCTCACGCTCACAGAGCGACTGATTAATGGCGCCGCCGCTGAAGTTAGTGCTGGATTCTTCTGACTCAGACAGAATCAGCATGTACTGTATGAATCCAAGGTGCAGTAATGTGATTGGCTACTCCTCGTGGCTCTAAAAGCCCTGGCAGGTTACTGGCTTTATTAGACTGACACTGCAGGTGCTGCTGACGGCGGAGGTCTTGGGGGACACACGCTGTGCAGGTCGTAAGTCATCGCTGAACCAAACTGAACTTGTGTGAGGGCATGCGCTCTCTCAGCACTCAGAGGAGTAGATCTCAAAACAAGCGCAGACTGGGCTTCACTGTGTAATTTCTGTTCTGCATTTTTACTTAAAGAGGAACGTCTGTGACCTGCTTCGGTCCAAACCCCACGAGCCCCACAGCAGTGTTCTCCCCCTGTGTAAACAGCCCCTGTTCAGAACGCCCGCTTTCAGCACCTGTTCCTTTAAATGATAATGAGCCGCTCGCTGTTCACCCCGACCCCGAGCGCACAGCAGTGAGGAGCGAGGAGCAGAAGCTTACAGTTATCCCTCTGTTCTCTTATGTCTCTGCTCTGGTTTTCCTTGTTAAATTTATCTCTACTCATCTTTTCACTGCTTTGTTTTTTTTTTTTTTTTTTTTTGTTATTTCTTCACTCCTGATATTTTTTTTATCTCATCATTTTTTCTCCTATTTTCCTTCCCTTGTTATAGATATATTGTTGTTCTCATTTGATCTCGTTTGTCTTGTTTATTCGCTCTAGTGTGTAGTAGTTTTTCTTTTTTTCTCTGGTCACATTTTACCTTGTTTTAAATTATTCTCCCCTCATGTTTTATATCTTTATCTTATTTCTCCAATCTCTTTTTAAAGTTTGCCTGTAGTTACTGTCAAATATATACCAAATAATAATAAAAATAATAATAATAATACTTTAATCACCACTGTGTCACTGAAGGGAGTGATCAGACATTCAGGTGATTTCTGATGTATTCCTGCTGTGATGGTCCAGATGTTTTGGTGAGATTCTGGTTGGACTGGACTTGGGCCGTGGGATGTAATTATCTGCCGTGTGTCACTCTGCAGCCGGACTGAGCTGTCGGCCAAGGCCTCGGGGTTAACACGCGCGCACACACACACACACACACACACACACACACACACACACACACACTTTTTTTTTCCTCTCACAGCCTTTTTTGAAGGAAGAAAAACCTCACACTTCCTGCTCTGGGCCTCAGCTGCTTATTTCAAAGGATATGTTTTATTAATTCCGCACTATTTAAGAGACTGAGAGCAGACAGCAGATCCTTAATGAAAATTATAATTGAAAGATGAAGCACATTAATCACAATCAAAATCACCCCAGGGTTCTCTCTCTCTCACACACACACACAGGTACACATCTAACACACACACACAGGTACGCATCTCTCTTTCTCACACACGAACACAGGTTCACATCACACACACACGCACACACACAGGTACACATCTCTCTCTCTCTCTCTCTCTCTCTCTCTCTCTCTCACACACACACACACACACACACACACACAATCTCTCTCTCTGTGTTGTTTCCATGGTTTCAGGGCATTTTACTTAGACTTACATCCATTTTGTTAAGACCTTTCAAAACCTTACTAACCTACTGCTGCCTGAATTACTACTAACCCTAAACCTAACCTGCTAACACTTACCCAAATAACCCTCACCTTAACCTACTAACCCTCACCTTAACCTGCTAATCCTCACTCTACTAACCCTCACCTTAACCTTAATCTGCTAACCCTCACCTTAACCTTAATCTGCTAACCCTCACTTTAACCTGCTTACCCTCACTCTACTAACCCTCACCCTCACCTTAACCTTAACCTGCTAACCCTCACTCTACTAACCCTCACCCTCACCTTAACCTTAACCTGCTAACGCTCACTCTACTAACCTTAACCCTCACCTTAACCTGCTAACTAACCATCACTCTACTAACCCTCACTCTCACCTTAACCTGCTAACCCTCACTCTACTAACCCTCAACTTAACCTGCTAACCCTCACTCAACTAACCCTCAACTTAACCTGCTAACCCTCACTTTAACCTGCTAACCCTTACCCTACAAACCCTAGCCCTCACCTTAACCAAATTATTAGCCCTCATCTTAACCTAATAACACTACCCTTGGCTGCCCCGCCCACAAATAGCTACAGATAGCCTAATGCTAACATTAACAATGTCCCATTAACCCTATCAGTGTGATTTTTGTAACCAGAGCAGATTTTAAGGGGCTGTAGATTCTAAAACTCATAGCATAAGTCAATATTTACGGTCAGATATTTGCAGAGTCTGAACTGTTAAACATTATAATTATTTTCTACTGAGGGTGGCGCTGCCAGGTTTTTACTAGTTTTGTTTCTTATAAATTCAGATTATATACAAATATGATTCTGAAGTTACAGCATTTGTTTTATTAATGCTGCCTTGGATGTGAATGAACATGTGAAGCTGTGTTATTGATTGATATCCTCAGTGTGAATATTTACTGAATCATGCAGAGATTAATAGTGGGTAGGAATCATAAGCATTTATTTTGAATTTTGGCCACTTTCCCAACAACAAAAGCACACAGAGACTGGCATTTGTTCTACCTAACAGACACAGTTCTTGTCCACTGTCTACACAGAATAATAGGACAGCAAAAGACCCTCTTCTGATCTGTTTATCCAGTAAAAACTTTTGGGATGTACTGCCATCCTCTGATAAAGTAATTTCTATTGTGTGTGGACTGGCAGATGGAAATACACCCAGGAATCTGTTTAAAGTCTTGCTTAATGTCCCAGAGAGTTGGGAGTAAAATATTCAAACATGATTTAGTGTGTTTCATATGAAACAGTGTTATATTAAACACAGAGCAGATTTTGAATGAAGAAAGTAGGTGAGGAGATGAGCTGGATTCTCTGCTCAGATCTGGCACCTGAGTGCTGTGATAATATTCAGATGAGTGATGATGGTTGAAATATCTGACAAAGGAAGTTTGACCTCATAGAGTTCATCAGAGTTCAGGACTCGAGTCTGTGACTAAGGCTTGAGACACATGTTGATTCACATGCTTATTATTTATTTATTTATTATTATTATTATGATTATTATTATTTACAGTTGATGTTGTCACAAAGCATTCAACCATTCCAACAACTTACTTCATATTTGTTAATGTTAATTTTTGATGAGCTGCAACAAATTCTAAATGAGCTTGTAATTTGAAAAACAAAATACATTCATTCATTCATTCATTATCTGTAACCCTTATCCAATTCAGGGTCACGAGGGGTCCAGAGCCTACCTGGAATCATTGGGCGCAAGGCGGGAATACACCCTGGAGGGGGCGCCAGTCTTTCACAAGGCAACACAAACACACATTCACTCACACCTACGGACACTTTTGAGTCGCCAATCCACCTACCAACGTGTGTTTTTGGACTGTGGGAGGAAACCGGAGCACCAGGAGGAAACCCACAGAGACACAGAGAGAACACACCAACTCCTCACAGACAGTCACCCGGAGGAAACCCATGTAGACACAGAGAGAACACACCAACTCCTCACAGACAGTCACCCGGAGGAAACCCACGCAGACACAGAGAACACACCACACTCAGTCACCTGGAGCGGGACTCGAACCCACAACCTCCAGGACATATATTATGAAATTCATAGTTTGCTGTTAGCAATTGCTAAGTACTGATTACTGTTTGACAAAAATAAATACATCATAGGAGACTCAAACCACATAGATCTGGAATAGTGCCATCAACTCTTCACCAAACTGTTTTCTGCTTGATGAGGGACATTGTACTCAATGTGAGAAATCCATCATGAGCAGTCACAGGAGACTCAATTAAAATTCCAGATGTGAACATCTGTGTGTTTTGGCCATCATTTGTGATCACATCTTTTGAGACAGTGAAAAATGTCAGGTGTGAACAGGGTCTCAGACTCTCACCTCACAGACTCAAAGCTTAAAGGCAACGTAGACAGTTCTGGAGAGCAGTTCTCACAGCAAAACAAACTCCCCACTCCCATCTGTGTTCATTCAGAAACTCCACTTTTCAAGGACATGTAAGTTATTGTGAGGCTTGAGTTTACTGTTTTTTTTTTTTTTTTTTTTTCATCTTTTAAAGCGGAGAGGTGTGTGTGAGTAAGAAGTGACTGTATCTTTTAAGGTGGAGCGGTGTGTGTGAGTAAGAAGAGACTGTATCTTTTAAGGTGGAGCGGTGTGTGTGAGTAAGAAGCGACTGTATCTTTTAAGGTGGAGCAGTGTGTGTGAGTAAGAAGTGACTGTATCTTTTAAGGTGGAGCGGTGTGTGTGAGTAAGAAGCGACTGTATCTTTTAAGGTGGAGCAGTGTGTGTGAGTAAGAAGAGACTGTATCTTTTAAGGTGGAGCGGTGTGTGTGAGTAAGAAGCGACTGTATCTTTTAAGGTGGAGCAGTGTGTGTGAGTAAGAAGTGACTGTATCTTTTAAGGTGGAGCGGTGTGTGTGAGTAAGAAGCGACTGTATCTTTTAAGGTGGAGCGGTGTGTGTGAGTAAGAAGCGACTGTATCTTTTAAGGTGGAGCGGTGTGTGTGAGTAAGAAGCGACTGTATCTTTTAAGGTGGAGCGGTGTGTGTGAGTAAGAAGCGACTGTATCTTTTAAGGTGGAGCGGTGTGTGTGAGTAAGAAGCAACTATCTTTTAAGGTGGAGCGGTGTGTGTGAGTAAGAAGTGACTGTATCTTTTAAGGTGGGGCGGTGTGTGTGAGTAAGAAGCGACTGCATCTTTTAATGTGGAGCGGTGTGTTTAAGTAAGAAGCAACTGTATCTTTTAAGGTTGAGCGGTGTGTGTGAGTAAGAAGAGACTGTATCTTTTAAGGTGGAGCAGTGTGTGTGAGTAAGAAGTGACTGTATCTTTTAAGGTGGAGCGGTGTGTGTGAGTAAGAAGCGACTGTATCTTTTAAGGTGGAGCGGTGTGTGTGAGTAAGAAGCGACTGTATCTTTTAAGGTGGAGCGGTGTGTGTGAGTAAGAAGCGACTATCTTTTAAGGTGGAGCGGTGTGTGTGAGTAAGAAGCAACTGTATCTTTTAAGGTGGGGCGGTGTGTGTGATTAAGAAGCGACTGCATCTTTTAATGTGGAGCGGTGTGTTTAAGTAAGAAGCAACTGTATCTTTTAAGGTGGAGCGGTGTGTGTGAGTAAGAAGCTACTGTATCTTTTAAGGTGGAGCGGTGTGTGTGAGTAAGAAGCGACTGTATCTTTTAAGGTGGAGCGGTGTGTGTGAGTAAGAAGCGACTGTATCTTTTAAGGTGGAGCGGTGTGTGCGAGTAAGAAGCGACTGTATCTTGTTGGTGTCTGAAGTGTAAATTGTCTGTAAGTGTTTATTCACTGTTTGAATTCCCACAGAAACTCATGTGTAACTCGAGCTGTTTAGTTTTGTAGCACTTTCGCTCTGTGTTTACTTTCATGCAGTTAGCACTCTCCTGAATTTAGAGTCAGTTCCACCTTAAGTAATGTAACTGTAACAGCAAAAATAAGTCAGTGTTACCCCCCTATGGAGCAGGAATAGAGCAATATTCACATTTCTTTTCATGCTCTAATAGTCAGAGTGTTCAGATGCCACTTGACTGAGAGAGAGAGAGAGAGAGCCCGAGCCTCAGCCAATTTGGACAGAGACACATTTTTTTCCTATTTACCAAACTAGGCCTGTACAAACATCTGACATTTTTCCAGCCAAAGATATTCAGGCTTGAAGAGAGTGAGTTTTCCTGACCAAGGATATGGTTTTAATAATGCAGATAAATGAGCCTCATGACTGTAAGGCTAAAGTTGACTCAGACTTGATCAACTTACCCCAGATTATTCCAAAGATTCTGGCACAGGTATTGTGTCAAACTCATCTTATTTCCTTAGTCCAGCTTCTTCAGGTGCTCCCAAACATTCCCAGACCAGCTGGGAGACTTAGTCCCTTCAGTAAACCCTGAGTCTACCTCAGGGGCTCCTCCCAGTTGGTCATGCCTGGTATATCTCCAGCAGAAGGGATCTAGGTGTGAGATGATGTTCCTGATCATCTGATCAACCTCACTATGCGTTTGTCCCCAACTTTCTCAGCTACTTTCAACCTAATTGTGCTCCGCTGTTTTGCCTACACCCTAACTAACTTCTCCATGTCTGATCTTTATGAGCATTCCTGATCACTCTGAGAAGCTCTGGGAGCGCCGCTTTGGCCTGGTGTTTGCCGATTGCCAGCACTGTGTGCATAATCTGCTAATGATTAGGTTTAGTGTCGGCATGTGGGCAGCGTGGTGGGTGCAGATGCGAGGTTGAGAGGAAGCACAGCTGCCTGAGCCCTCATTACTCCAGGCATCCTGCAGGGGCTCAGACGTGGCCATTAGTAATGCGAGAGTTAAGCCTCACACCAGCCACAGAAGCCAAGCATTAACAATGTCCTAAATTAGCCACGTGAAAAATAGCCCGGTGCTGCCTCCGCCACCTTAACTCCGGAGAACAGTGGCTCGGGTTTAACACCGAGAGACTCTGGCTTTGTAACAGACACTTCATCCCCTAGTTAAACAAACCCTCCATTAGAGAACACGGTCTGACAACAGCCGACGCTAAAAAACACAGCTGTGGTACATAATATTGTTTTGACATGAGTGGCCTTGTGTGCGTGTAGAATCTTCAGTTTATCTGTGGATCCCTCTCTCACTTTATTAATCACACTTGGGAAAGTGGAAGCGCTGGGTGGACGTCAGCTGCGAGGGAGAAAAACGAGAAGAAGAGAAGGAACGGAGCAGCAGTGAGACAAAAAAAAAAAAAGACAAAAGAGAATTGGAAACGAGGCTGGAATTACAGCTGTTCCTCCATTAGCATTTCAAGAGCTTGAGCATTCAGGAATATTGGATTCCACCTCACTGAGTTGAGCCCCAAGCTTCTACCTACATTTACTGGCCATTTCATCAGAAACACCTCTATCTAGGGGTACTTCCTCTGTCTGTAGCTTGTCTGTACCCCCGTTTTTCCGTCGAAAAAAGCAAACAGACTCCCTTGAGACTGCTTAATATTACTATTTCTATTATTATTTGGGCTGTGGAACATTCTCAGCACAGCTGCTGAGTGTTAGCTGCTGGCACATATTTATCCAGCTAAATAATATGAACCTATGGTCAGAAAGGAGCTAATAAAGGGCTACAGCAGGAGTTCTAAAGTTGGGTGGTGCCGAGGGGGGGAGGGGGTGGAGTCAAAGAGTCGGTATATAGCAATAGTAATGCCAGAGGCTGATAAATGATTCATTATTTCTGATTTGAAAACAGAAAATCACAAGGAAATAAAAACAGTAGAAGTCTCTGTCTGTTTACTGTTGTCAGGGCAACGATTCACATAGAGACCCTTTGTTGGGAGTTAACTCCTCCTCACTATCTACATTTAAAGTGAATGTATTACGCCACTGTGTGAACAGCGACGCTACAGAGGGACAGCTTTGGAACCAGACTTTGAAAATAACTTTGGCAATTTCAGAGTAATATCTGCCCCGTGTCACACGACTGTGAAGAAGAAAATGTGTTTTTTTAAAGATAGAAAGGATCGACTAATTCCATTTTAAGCCCAAAATCTCCTCACCCTCCTAAAGAAAGCCTCTTTATTCCCCAGAATAATGTGACAGTGGCAGACACTGCAGTGTGTTCTTTGTGCCTTCTGTAAAATGATTTCAGAGTGTGGTTCAGAGTCGTCTGAGCAGCAGCTCTGAACAGAGAGAGAGAGCAGGGAGAAATACACGAGCTTAAAGGTCCAATTTTGAAGCATCTGGGAGTCACTCCTATCAACAGTCGCCCAATGATTCATAGAGTTGAATCTCTTAGAGTTGACTCAGTCTCAGGTTGCGATGCCTTCTGCAGCGACTTTGAACTTAAAACGTTATGGTTGTATAAATGCAAAATGTACTTGGAACACAGTGGCTAAATTCCTTTCATAATTTTTGGACAGCGACACGGTGGTGCAGCAGGGACCTGGAGGTTGTGGGTTCGATTCCTGCTCCGAGTGACTGTCTGTGAGGAGTGTGGTGTGTTCTCCGTGTCTGCATGGGTTTCCTCCGGGTGACTGTCTGTGAGGAGTGTGGTGTGTTCTCCCTGTGTCTGCGTGGGTTTCCTCCAGGTGACTGTCTGTGAGGAGTGTGGTGTGTTCTCCCTGTGTTTGTGTGGGTTTCCTCCGGGTGACTATCTGTGAGGAGTGTGGTGTGTTCTCCCTGTGTCTGCGTGGGTTTCCTCCGGGTGACTGTCTGTGAGGAGTGTGCTGTGTTCTCTCTGTGTCTGCGTGGGTTTCCTCCGGGTGACTGTCTGTGAGGAGTGTGGTGTGTTCTCTCTGTGGCTGCGTGGGTTTCCTCCGGGTGACTGTCTGTGAGGAGTGTGGTGTGTTCTCCCTGTGTCTGCGTGGGTTTCCTCTGGGTGAATGTCTGTGAGGAGTGTGGTGTGTTCTCTCTGTGTCTGCGTGGGTTTCCTCCGGGTGACTGTCTGTGAGGAGTGTGGTGTGTTCTCTCTGTGTCTGCGTGGGTTTCCTCCCACAGTCCAAAAACACACATTGGTAGGTGGATTAGTGACTCAAAAGTGTCTGTAGGTGTGAGTGTGTGTGTGTGTGTGTGTGTGTTGCCCTGTGAAAGACTGGCACCCCCTCCAGGGTGTATCCTTGCCTTGCGCCCAGTAATTCCAGGTAGGCTCTGGACCCACCGTGACCCTGAATTGGATAAACGGTTACAGATAATGGATGGATGGATGGATGGATTTTTGGACATTTATTAATGTGTTCTTAATATTACTTTGATTTATTTAAATGTAAATTAGCTTTTAAGCTATTGCTAGTAAAAAGGTAGTTGTAAAATATGTATGTAAAATAATAAATGACAATAATTAAATGACTAAAATATGACTAAAACTAATACACATTTTAGTTTAAATCCTAAGAAAAAAAAACTTAAACAAAATCAGTTGCCAAAATGAAGATGGGTGCTGGACACAGTCGATTAGTCAGCCTCCCATCTGCCTCCTCTTCATCAGGCCTCAAGGCTGAATGTCGTCATATAAGGACGCCTCGTGTGATGTGACTATAAAAGCTGTAGAAGAGCGAGGGTGATGTATGTCTGTCATGTTTTAATTATGTGTTGTGCTGTGTGGCAGTGGAGTGTCTGATGTGTCTCTGCAGAGCTGTGGTCAGAACGAATGCTTTTCTCCCAGCTGCGAGGCTCAATGCCGTCATTGACCCGGGTCACAGTACCATTCAGCTGTAATTTACAGTCACGGTGATGTACGTCTATCATGGTTTACTGATGTCATGGACAGTGTGGGGTAGGGTTGGGCTGTACTGCCTTTTATCTTTTCATCATATTGTTTCCAGACATTACTGCGGTACATGGACATACACCTGGGGCAGAGACTGGGTCAATCCTGGAGCAGAAATAAAAAGACTAGGGTATTCTCCTCAGGACCCCCACAGAGCAGGTGTGATGTGGTGGTGGATCATTCTCAGCGCTGCAGTGACACTGACGTGGTGGTGTGTTAGTGTGTGTTGTGCTGGTGTAGAGTGGATCAGACACAGCAGTGCTGCTGGAGTTTTTAAACCCTGTGTCCACTCTCTGTCCACTCTGTGAGACACTCCTCCCTCGTTGGTCCACCTTGTAGATGTAAAGTCAGAGACAGTAGCTCATCTGTCGCTGCACAGTGTGTGTCGCTCGTCCTCTAGTCCTTCATCAGTGACACAGGACGCTGTCGGCTGGATGTTTTTGGTCGGTGGACTGTTCTCGGTCCAGACACTGAGGGGTTTAAAAACTCCAGCAGCACTGCTGTGTCTGATCCACTCTACACCAGCACAACACACACTAACACACCACCACCACGTCAGTGTCACTGCACTGACACACACTGGTCCTGAGGGCTGAGGAAAAAGGGGAAAGGGTATGTGGAGTCACAGACTGACTACTGTATCTGTAACTGTATGTGGGCCCTTGGTAGAAATGTTCTCGCCTTGCCTCTTTGTAGCCTCTGTGAATTCAGCACTGAATTTTACGTTTTACAGGACATTCTCGTTTAGAGGGGAGGGTGCCTGAGACTCGACTGCAATCAAAACTCATGCATTTCCGAGTGCTGAGGAGACATTGTGTCACGCTCTGGGTACTTTAATTTTCAACAGAGAAGACTGAGCATGCCGGAAAAGCAATATGTAATCAGCCACAGTCTCGTTCCTAATCAGTGGCTCAGATACAACAGTGTTTACTCACAGAGCTCCAGAGCACACAGCTTTAGCCCCAGTGAATATGAATTTATCTCAAAAAGAAATATAAACCACTCGAATGTGCTATGATTCTTTTCCCCACCGCTGAAAGAGTTAACGCTGCTCCGATAGAACTGAGTCAGAACACACACAGCTGAAAGAGTTAACACTGCTGTGATAGAACCTGGTCAGAACACACACTGCTGAAAGAGTTAACACTGCTCTTATAGAACCGGGTCAGAAAACACCGCTGAAAGAGTTAACATTGCTCTAATAGAACCGGGTCAGAACACACACTGCTGAAAGTGTTAACGCCGCTCTGATAGAACCGGATCAGAACACACACCGCTGAAAGAGTTAACTCTGCTCTGATAGAACCGGATCAGAACACACACTGCTGAAAGTGTTAACACTGCTCTAATAGAACTGGGTCAGAACACACACCGCTGAAAGAGTTAACACTGCTCTGATAGAACTGGGTCAGAACACACACTGCTGAAATAGTTAACGCCGCTCTGATAGAACCGGGTCAGAACACACACCGCTGAAAGAGTTAACTCTGCTCTGATAGAACCGGGTCAGAACACACACCACTGAAAGAGTAAACTCTGCTCTGATAGAACCGGGTCAGAACACGCACAGGTCAGTGCAGCTCCCCTTATTACTAGCTGCTGCTCTGAGTCGGATATAAACAACTGTGAAAGCTGCTGTAACTTCAGAGACTTTAGAAGCAGCGGGTTTGTGCTGGAGCTCTGCATTTTGTGGTGATTGACAGGTCTATTCGGCCAATCAGTGCTTTGCAGGGTTTACACCTCACCATTTAGTACCTACTTGGCTCAGTTGGAACCGTAAGAGAACAGATACTGAAAAAGCATTTAGTTCCAGGACCAGATTTGGCCGGTGGAAAAGCACCATCCTTTTGAACATTTGGGAACAGCTTTGCTGTGAGACACGAATGCACACTAACAAACTGTTCATTGCCTTAATGCTGAGGAATAACTTATCAGCCTTAAAAGGAAAGTCTATGATGTGGTTTGTTTATGTTCTGAAGCTTAGCGTCTTTTAAGCTGGAGCGGTGTGTGTGAGTAAGAAGCGACTATCTTTTAAGGTGGGGCGGTGTGTGTGAGTAAGAAGTGACTGTATCTTTTAAGGTGGAGCGGTGTGTGAGTAAGAAGTGACTGTATCTTTTAATGTGGAGCGGTGTGTGTGAGTAAGAAGCGACTGTATCTTTTATGGTGGAGCGGTGTGTGTCTGTAAGAAGTGACTGTATCTTTTAAGGTGGAGCGGTGTGTGTGAGTAAGAAGCGACAATATTTTAAGGTGGAGCGGTGTGTGTGAGTAAGAAGCGACTGTATCTTTTAAGGTGGAGCGGTGTGTGTGAGTAAGAAGTGACTGTATCTTTTATGGTGGAGCGGTGTGTGTCTGTAAGAAGTGACTGTATCTTTTAAGGTGGAACGGTGTGTGTGAGTAAGAAGCGACAATATTTTAAGGTGGAGCGGTGTGTGTGAGTAAGAAGCGACTGTATCTTTTAAGGTGGAGCGGTGTGTGTGAGTAAGAAGCGACTGTATCTTTTATGGTGGAGCGGTGTGTGTCTGTAAGAAGTGACTGTATCTTTTAAGGTGGAGCGGTGTGTGTCTGTAAGAAGTGACTGTATCTTTTAAGGTGGAGCGGTGTGTGTGAGTAAGAAATGACTGTATCTTTTAAGGTGGAGCGGTGTGTGTGAGTAAGAAGCGACTGTATCTTTTATGGTGGAGCGGTGTGTGTCTGTAAGAAGTGACTGTATCTTTTATGGTGGAGCGGTGTGTGTCTGTAAGAAGTGACTGTATCTTTTAAGGTGGAGCGGTGTGTGAGTAAGAAGTGACTGTATCTTTTAAGGTGGAACGGTGTGTGTGAGTAAGAAGCGACAATATTTTAAGGTGGAGCGGTGTGTGTGAGTAAGAAGCGACTGTATCTTTTAAGGTGGAGCGGTGTGTGTGAGTAAGAAGTGACTGTATCTTTTAATGTGGAGCGGTGTGTGTGAGTAAGAAGCGACTGTATCTTTTATGGTGGAGCGGTGTGTGTCTGTAAGAAGTGACTGTATCTTTTATGGTGGAGCGGTGTGTGTCTGTAAGAAGTGACTGTATCTTTTATGGTGGAGCGGTGTGTGTGAGTAAGAAGTGACTGTATCTTTTAAGGTGGAGCGGTGTGTGTGAGTAAGAAGCGACTGTATCTTTTAAGGTGGAGCGGTGTGTGTGAGTAAGAAGTGACTGTATCTTTTATGGTGGAGCGGTGTGTGTCTGTAAGAAGTGACTGTATCTTTTATGGTGGAGCGGTGTGTGTGAGTAAGAAGTGACTGTATCTTTTATGGTGGAGCGGTGTGTGTCTGTAAGAAGTGACTGTATCTTTTAAGGTGGAGCGGTGTGTGTGAGTAAGAAATGACTGTATCTTTTATGGTGGAGCGGTGTGTGTCTGTAAGAAGTGACTGTATCTTTTAAGGTGGAGCGGTGTGTGTCTGTAAGAAGTGACTGTATCTTTTAAGGTGGAGCGGTGTGTGTGAGTAAGAAGTGACTGTATCTTTTATGGTGGAGCGGTGTGTGTCTGTAAGAAGTGACTGTATCTTTTAAGGTGGAGCGGTGTGTGTGAGTAAGAAATGACTGTATCTTTTGAGGTGGAGCAGTGTGTGTGAGTAAGAAGTGACTGTATCTTTTAAGGTGGAGCGGTGTGTGTTAGTAAGAAATGACTGTATCTTTTGAGGTGGAGCAGTGTGTGTGAGTAAGAAGTGACTGTATCTTTTAAGGTGGAGCGGTGTGTGTGAGTAAGAAGCGACTGTATCTTTTATGGTGGAGCGGTGTGTGTGAGTAAGAAGTG
The DNA here is from genome assembly GCF_029633855.1 of Hoplias malabaricus. Lineage (NCBI taxonomy): Eukaryota > Metazoa > Chordata > Actinopteri > Characiformes > Erythrinidae > Hoplias > Hoplias malabaricus. The sequence continues at coordinate 797,514 of NC_089807.1, read as the reverse complement.
ACTGTATCTTTTAAGGTGGAGCGGTGTGTGTTAGTAAGAAATGACTGTATCTTTTAAGGTGGAGCGGTGTGTGTGAGTAAGAAGCGACTGTATCTTTTAATGTGGAGCGGTGTGTGTGAGTAAGAAGCGACTGTATCTTTTAAGGTGGAGCGGTGTGTGTGAGTAAGAAGCGACTGTATCTTGTTGGTGTCTGAAGTGTAAATCGTCTGTAAGTGTTTATTCACTGTTTGAATTCCCACAGAAACTCATGTGTAACTCGAGGTGTTTAGTTTTGTAGCACTTTCCCTCTGTGTTTACTTTCATGCAGTTAGCGCTCTCCTGAATTTAGAGTCAGTTCCACCTTAAGTAATGTAACTGTAACAGCAAAAATAAGTCAGTGTTACCCCCCTATGGAGCAGGAATAGAGCAACATCCTCATCTTGGTTGGTGCTTTTCAGCGTTTGGAGTCTCTCCGTTGTCTAAAAACCTCCAGATGGCGTTTCTCTGCCGTGAGCAGAGAGAGAGAAAGCCTAGCACCGGACCCAGACACTTTGTTTTTTTACCCATTTACAGACACTGGGGCTTTGTAAACACATTAGAGCGGTTTCCAGAGCAAACTGAATGTAAAAACAGATGAAAAAAAGATGTAAAAACACCAGAAGCGTGTTCAGTCTCAAGAAGTCAGGAGGACTGCACTGATCAAAATACCTTTGATTTACCTTTGCTATCTTTATTTATTAATCTTTATTTTAATGTTGTCTCATTTTCAGTGTCATATAATAGAGATATATTTGATTTATTGTTTCACTGGGTGAATAAATATGAGGTGGCACTTTAGCCAAATTCCTTTAGTCATCCTGTCATTCATCTGTTTATGAATATAAGGCAGTTTTCTGTTCTGTGTAGGAACTTTTATGTGTGTGTGTGTGTGTGTGTGCGTGTGTGTGTGTGTACACTCAACACTTTCCAAATGAAGCTATCCTCACTGCTGTCTTCCTCCCCCAGCCTCTCAAGCGAGCTTTACATTACTTCCCTGGATCAATACCTCACCCGGAGAGCGAGGGTGAGAACAGAGTGTAGCCATGTCCTGCTGAATGGGTGGAGAGCTGGGTAATCCTGTATAAGCGTTAGTGTAAGCAGAGTGGGTGGCAGCAGGGGAAGCTCGGCTGAAAACTAGAGTCAGTCCGCCATGTGTCAGACACCACACAGTTGAAGAATACGGAGGCCCTTCTGGTTAGTGTGTGTTTGTCTCTAGTCATGGTCTACAGCTTCACATCATCACAGTGCAGAGTAGCCACCGTATTGAGGACCTACTCATTGCTCAAACACACAGCTCAAATAAAACCATGATATTTAAATTGTTCTATTGTTTCTGGCAACACTTTTAGTCTCGTTTATACATAAATTTAATGAAATATAAGTGTGCATCCCTGACCCATTTATCCACATCACATTTGTAAATAGAGCACTGTTCGTCTGTAGAGAAGCTCAGGCTACGTCCCAAAGTAGCACCATGCTCCCTACATAGTGCACATCACAGATCATAAAACTAATAACAGTGCACTGCAATTATACGCTAATTCGACAGGGAAACGTGAAGCTTATAGCTCAATATAAACTACTTTCCACATACAATGCACTATGTGAGTGCACAAACTGTTATTTTATAACCGACTTTGTGCCCTACGGAGGGTGTAGGGAGACGTTTGGGATTCGGCCTCTGCTTCTCTCACTGATCACTCACACTTTCAGACAAGGAGAAGTACTTTATTAAACTTTAACCCAAAACAGAGGAATACTTTAGGTGACAGTCGCGATAAAACATTATCCTCCAAGAGTCTGTTCACTCTCAGAGCGCAGGGACAGCGGGGTCAGATTATTTACCTGTAAACAGGGGGAAAACACTGAGACAGAGGAGTACGGGGCTCGTGTCTGTCGTCTCTTACACACCACAACAACACAGGAGTGAAATAAGACGATGACTGAAGCTTGTGTGTGATCTGTGTGTGAATAACTCACTCAGATTCAGACAGAAGAGCAGAGAGACGCAGTACAGTTTTCCATTAGGTTCTATGATGAAAATGCTAATGTGGCTAACCGATTTTAACAGACTTTCTCTCCCCATTGTGCCACACAGTGTGATCCTTTACCCCCCGACACAGAGAGGAGGTGGTTTCTGTGCTTGTGACTGCTGTGAGACTCTCTCCAGCGCAGGGAGAGGAGCTGTGTATGAGACAAATGTATCAGTTTTTCCCATTCGTTTACATTAGTGCTGCGCTCTGAAACAGACAATCCCCAAAACGGCGCCCACAACAAAAACATTGTGTCAGTGTCATCATGGATACACACATTCTACTGAGTGCATTCAGCTGCTTTACAGTGCACCCACTGATGCAGGTGGTCATTGGTGGATTGGTGAATCTTCTTAGAACAGCATTGTTAATGAAACGGGACGTTCCGGAGCAGCTGCACATGAGCCTAAAGACATGATACTCCAATCTCAAGTGTTGGGTAGAGGGGCACAAAGTTCCTACAGCAGGTCTTTTGACTGATGGAGCTTCCAGCTAATCCTCCAGCATCAGCACCTGACCTCACTAATGTTTATGTATTTGAATCAAATCAGTATGATTCTGTCCACATGTGAGTGACTGCTGTGTGAAATTTACCACAAGTCACTGTGTGACAGGATGAATGTATGGTGTGCTGAAGCATTAAGAGTTCCTTTCACTGGAACGAAGTGCGGAACCCAACTCCTGAAAAACAACCCCACACCACCAAACTTTACCCTCAGCAAAATACAGACAGACAAGAACTGTTCTCCTGACAACCGCCAAAACCAGACTCGTCCATCCGATCCCCAGACGGAGAACCGTGATTTGTCACTTCAGAGAACACATCTCCACTACTCTATAGCTCTCTACGCGATGTTTCTGAATGAATCTAAAAAGCCATATGAAGTCTGGAGGTCTGTAATGACTGACTCTGCAGGAAGTTGGTTACTTCTGCACTCTAAGCACCTCAGCATCTGCTGACCCCGCTCTGTCATTTTACGTGGCCTGCAACTTTGTGGCTGAGTTGCTGTTGTTCCCAATCACTCCCACTTTGTTATAATACCACTGGTGGTTGACTGTGGAGTGTTTAGTAGTGAGGGAATGTCACGACTGGACATGTTGCACAGGTGGTGTCCTCTCAAAGTATCACTCTGGAATTCACTGAGCTCCTGAGAGCGAAACATTCTTTCACAAATGTTTGTAGAAGATGTCCGCACGCCTAGGTGCTTGGTTTGATTCAGCTGTGGCCATGGAAAAGAGTGGAACACTTAAATTTAATCATTTGCATGGGTGAATGAATACATTTGGCAATATAGTGTATGAAGTTGTCCACATGGGTTGTGTGTGTGTGTGTGTGTGTGTGTGTGACTGGGTGGTATCTGCGTGACTCAGTAATCCCACGTTGTTTCTACCATGGATCAGGATGAAGCATAAATAAAGTCCATTATTTGTACTCTATATTGGAGTGATGTATAACGTCAGTGTGGTTTAATGAGGTGAGGGGGAGGGGGTAATAGACCTTAACTAATAGACATTTTCAGCAGATGAAGTCGTGCTCAGCGGCTGGTGACCGTCTGATGGCCTTAATGAACTTTGACTGTGGTGAACATGCGTATGTCTGCATACATCTCAGGAGCAGTGACCACTGCTGGGGAGCAGCAGGGAGCTGGGTTTGAGAATCGTGATTGCTCAGGAGAGCTGATAAATTGAAGACGATCTCAGAAGGACACGTTTCTCGTCAAAGTCTAACAAGAGGGTTGAACAGAGGAGAGAGGGAGAGGGAGAGAGAGAGAGAGAGAGAGAGAGAGAGAGAGAGAGAGAGAGAGAGAGAGAGAGAAGAAAACAAGCACTAAAGGTCCACTGAAGTGTACACTTCATATTTGAGAGAAAAAAGCAGATACAGAGAGAGAGAGAGAGATGGTGTTGTAGAGAAAGGAAAGGTTATGAGATCACTGTAAGAGAAGGATGCACTTTCCCTTCCATTGTTATAAATACAAACATATCCCTGACAAATACTTTTAAGGGTGGATAGCAGACCCTTTACATTTGATGAAAAGCCTGAAATAAAAGACCTTCATGGGCGGCTGACAGCATGTGTACACTCTCTGTGAAATAGTGAAAAATAGCACGTTCACATCACAGAGCAACTCCACCCATTTCTCTAAAGTTCTGCCCATTTCTCATCTCTGAGACGGACCGTTTTGGAGTGTTCTGGGGAGACTGTGCACTGTAGAGTAAAGGAACCTGAGGGTCCCAGAGGGTGAATGGGTGAATGTGTGAACACACAGGTGTGAATGTGTGTGTGAGAGAGAGTGACTGGATGAAGGTCTGAATGCCCTGCGATGAACTAGCGTGTTGTCCAGGATGTATTTCTGCTTTGGACCTCAGTCCCACTGCAAAGTAGAACAAGATGAAGTGTTTACAGTGAATGAGTGAATGAATGAATGAATGAATGAATGAATTGAAGTACAGATGAATGGATTAATATACGCATGCATGAATGAATCAGCAAATTAACGAATAAACATATGGATCAACAAATGAATGAATGACTGCATGAACGAATTAACAAACTAATGAATGAATGAATGAAGGAATGGTGCCTACCCTCATCACTGGCTGGTGTTTTCACGCTCTGTGGCTGAGTGCGGTGGTTTGCAGTAAATCCTTTGTGAACTGAGGGGAGTTTGGAGATGGAGGATGAGAACACATGGCGCTGAGCAAACAGAACTCGTCCTCCTCGCTGTCTGAAGCCTCTCTGTTTGAGCAGAGGAGGGAGAACGGTGCCTTTGTGTCGTCAGAGCAAACACGGCTCCTTATGCCATTTACCGTCTGCGTCTGAGTCCACAGCAACTGCAGCAGAACTCGCTTCCACGGCCTCGCTCAGCCACGGCCGAACGGTTCAGATGCACTCAGGACTCAGGACACAGGGGCTACGTTCACATTACCAGACTGAAGTCACTCAAATCTGATCTTATTGTCTTAATGTGACACTCTTCTGATCTTTTTCAGCGTGCGTCAAATCAGATCTGAGTCACTTTCATATGTGTTTTGAGATCGGATACATAACCGATTCATGGGCCTGAATGTGAACGTTCAGATCAGATTTCATTATTTTTACACATGTGCCTAGAGCTTTCAGTTTAGCACCAGCAGCACAGCAAAACAACAACAGAGTAGAGGCTTGAGCAGTGTCCGAAATAGCACCAACCTCCCAATATAGTGCCCTTCAAAGGTGATTAGAGCTACTGCACACAGACAGGACACTTTCTACTGGACGATGAGAAGCTGATTATGAATTTTTATTGGCTCTTCTTTTTCTTTTTCCCTTCTTGTCCTAATAACGTCCTCGTAGACTGTCTGCTGTCCTCCTGAGCAAAACACAATGCTCAGACAAACTACTAACACATCTGTTTTCCCAGTTTTACAGTAATGAGGAAATGTGCATCAATGAATCAATGTGTGAATATGTGCCATTTCACAGACAGAGTCGTTCTTACAGACAAATACAGGCCAGTTCTGTTTAGGACTGTGAACTGTCAAGATCCACCAGATCTGAGCCCAGAGGAAAGTCTGAACTGATGAATGAGGCTTTTAATGTGAACGTAGCGTGAGACAGTTCAGCGTGTCTCAGAAGTCAGGAAATGTGCTGAAACCGGGACACTGTTTCTGAGAAGGCTTTAGATGAACTGGTTTTCGACTCCCTCTCCAGCGACTTTGAACTTACAATGTTTCATTCATTCATTCATTCATTCATTCATTCATTCATTGTCTGTAATCCTTATCCAGTTCAGAATCGCGGTGGGTCTGGAGCCTACCGTAAATCACTGGGTACACACCCTGGAGGGGGCGCCAGTCCTTCACAGGGCGACTCACACATTCACTCACACACTCACACCTACGGACACTTTTGAGTCTCCAATCCACCCACCAACGTGCTTTCCATAATTTTGGACACTAACTTCTTTCTAAATGTATGACTTTTAATATATTTTTTATGAAAGTTAGTAATAAATAATATCTCTAAAATTTATAAAATAGTAAAACCTTCAAAAGCTCCTGACTAGAATGAGTTGTTTTACTTTAATGGACTAAAATTAAATTAAACTAACAATAAAAAATGACTAAAATGAGACTAAAACTAATACACATTTTAGTCTAAAGATTAAAACTATAACTAAATCAACACCAGCTGAAAAAATGAACACCGCTTGGCACTGAGCACCTGGTGAGTCCGGGCTCATGTGTAGCTGCTCCAGAGTGTCCAAGTTTATTTAATTTTTTTACAGCACCTTTTAGTATTAATTACAGCCTTTGTTGTAATTTTAGTGTCCCGTTTAAAGTCAGTGCTGACGTGGTTGTCCCTGTTGAACCCGCTGCCTCTATGGCTATGTCTAGCCTCCCCTCCTCTCTCTCTTTCTGTCTGTCTCTCTCTCTCTCTCTCTTTCTCTTTCTGTCTGTCTCTCTCTCTCTCTCCCCTCAGTCACTCCCTCATTAGCGTGATGAACGAGTGTTTGGACGAGGCTGGGTAAGCTTTATCACAGGATCATCTTGTTGGTGCTGGAGTTTCTGTGCTGTCTGCAGCAGGGAGCATATGGCAGGGAGAGATGGATTGTGCTTTGTACTTGTGTTTAGAGGCTCTTTCCTTTGCTCAGCATGTGTCTGAGTCGTGCTTTATCCATTAACCTTTAGACGTCGGAGTTAGCGCTGGCGATAAATAAAGCACAGTGGAGTTTGATGTGAATTGTTCCTCAGTCGTTGTTCATTGGAACAGAGCTCTGAAATTCAGTCAGACTTTCAGTCGATGTTGTAATATTTATTTAATCATGTGACCAGATGATTCTTCATCCTGCATCATCCTCTTTACTGCAGGAGCAGCCTCGGCTCTTCTGGGAAATTTGTACCTTTGTGGGCAGTTGTCCAGCAGAGTTTGGTAGAAAATGATGTTTTTGCATGGGTTCTTTAATAAATATGAACCCTGAAAACTTTAAGAACCTGTTGCATGTTTAAAGGGTTCGTCAGATTGATGGAGAACGTGCTATAGATGGTTATTTTAGAAAAGGGTTAAATACGACACCAAAAATGGTTCCTCTATTATTACGATGTCAAGCTTCTAATAACAGAGGAACCGTTTTTGGTGCCGTATAGAACCCTTTTCTAAAAGGTGTTGTATAGATTAATCTACAGCACATTCTCCATCAAACTGAGGAACACTTTCACAATGCAAAGAACCTTTTAATCACGCACAAGTTCTTCAAGTGTTCAGGGTTCTTTTTAGAAACATTTTCTTTAATAAAGTGTACGCTACAAAAGGTTCTTTGAGTGATGCCATAGAAGAACCATGTTTGTTTAAGAAATGTGTGAATATTAAGAACTTTAAAGGTTTAAAAATCCATAATTTCAGATTTTTTTACCAATTTAAACATAGCAGTAAAAATGACTCTTTATGGAACCAGAACCTTTTGTAGCACCTTTATTTTTAAGAGACTTTAGTGAGAAGAATGTATTGGGTGTTGCATTTGTTAGGGGCTTCATCAGGAAAAAAAGTGCAGTAGAAGACTGTGATGGATTTGATCTGTTCTTGGTGTGTTCTCTCTGTGTCCACTTGGGTTTCCTCCGGGTGACTGTCTGTGAGGAGTGTGGTGTGTTCTCTCTGTGTCTGCGTGGGTTTCCTCCGGGTTACTGTCTGTGAGGAGTGTGGTGTGTCCTCCCTGTGTCTGCGTGGGTTTCCTCCGGGTGACTGTCTGTGAGGAGTGTGGTGTGTTCTCCCTGTGTTTGTGTGGGTTTCCTCCGGGTGACTGTCTGTGAGGAGTGTGGTGTGTTCTCTCTGTGTCTGCGTGGGTTTCCTCCGGGTGACTGTCTGTGAAGAGTGTGGTGTGTTCTCCCTGTGTCTGCGTGGCTTTCCTCCGGTGGATTGGAGACTCAAAAGTGTCCATAGGTGTGAGTGTGTGAGTGAATGTGTGAGTGTGTGTCACCCTGTGAAGAACTGGCGCCCCCTCCAGGGTTTGTTCTTGATTTGCGCCCAATGATTCTGGGTAGTCTCTGGACCCACCGCTGCCCTGAACTGAATAAGGGTTACAGAAAATGAATGAATGAATAAATGAATGAATGTTTAATTCATTCAGTCACCATAAAATAACAAAAGTGTGGGAGAATGTTTGAATTTCTGAGTACAATTATACATTACAGAAAAAGATTTTAAAACGTATTGTTCACCTAATAAATAATAAATTAAATCATATAATGGGCAGTGCTACTACAGTTAATGTCCTACTTCAGTTTAATGTTTCTGTTAAGCTCTAACACTTCAAAATACAGGTCACCACAGTGTAGCACTCATTGGCTCACACTATGAGGTAAATCATGCAAGTCATGTTTTGTATACTGAAGGAAATAGATTATTCACCTAATATCTTTGAGCTTGTACCTTTTTAATTCATTAGACATTTTTGAAACTACAGATCGACTGAAGGTCATTGGAGACCCTCTGTAAATGAACACAGTATTGGGATTTTTAAGTTATTTTTGTTGAATAAATTTAAAATAGAGATTTTTAACAGTCCTTCTTCTCCAGAAGGAGAGGGGGATCTCTGTGATCTTTCATTATACAACTGTGGAGAATAAAAGAACACAATAAAAGTCCTGGAGATGAAACGGGGCGAATGAACTCAACACAACTTTAAATCTACAGTTAATATAGAGTAAGGTACAGTTCTGTTCCTGAAGTAAAGGTAGTGAAGATGTACCTTTAATTAGTTTTTCTGGGAGTGTATAGTGTGTGATTTGTGATGGAGACCCTCTGAAATAAGAAGCAGAAGATGATGAAATGAAGCTCCGCTTCTGTCTTTTTCAGGAACTCTGAACGTTCTCCTGAGAGTCAAAAGCATAGCCACGGTGGATTCTTTAGTCTGGACCCTCTCTGGACACCAGGGCCCAAACTGGAGGAAGGCCAGCGTCATGGTGTACCCCAGCGGACCCTTCCAGGTATGTGCGTGTGGGGTCTGTTTCTTTTTTTATCCCCATCTCTATCACAGTGGACGTTCGTGCCTGCCCCCCCAGGCTCAGAGAGGTCAGTGAGGTAATGACTGTGGAAGTGCTGACTCCTGCACCGTAGCCCTCCCCTGGCCCTGCGTTTCTGCTGAGTCGCCTGCACGGCCGGACAGCTGTTACAGCTGAGGGAGGGTTTACTGCTGGCTGCTGAGACAGAGAAAGATGGAGGAGAGTGAAAGTGGAAAACTACTTCACAATGAAAGAGAGAGAGGGAGAGGGGGGGGTGATCTTGAGGGGGCGGTGGTTGTGGTCTTGGTGTTGTTCACTGAGAGCTCATCTGTCCAAGGTTAGGTCTCTTTAGATTGGTAATGTGGCCCTTAGTGTCTCCTCCTCACAAGCTCAGTGCTAGCCAGCGCACGTGTGTGTTACCAGGGAAAACAGCCCTGAGTAGTTAGTGTTCTCCTACAAGCGTGTTGAGCTCCAGTGACACTGTGTCAGCAGAACACAGCTCTCCCAAGCAGGGGCAGCTGACTGTATTTGATGCAAATCACTGAATAGCACCCCCTTGTGGAGCAGCTCCTAAACTGTTTATTGAATGAGTGAGTGTGTATGTGAGTGACTCATAACGTTCCACTTGGAATGTGATATATTAGTGGTATATTAGCCCTCCTCCTTGGCTCTACCCCTCTTTCCCAACTAGAACTGAGACCACCCACCCATAAGTGGAGGGGTTCGGCCAAGTGGTAGGGCTCAGGGGTGAAATAGGATTCACCCTCCTCTCTCTCTCTCACTCTCTCTGGCAGTGCGGCCGCTGTGTTGAGTCAGTGTTGTGTGTTTGCTGTGTAGTTACGCAGGGCTGATTAGCTGGTGGTGAAGTGACACTGAAGTGAAGGAGAGAGTGACTCCTCTCTTTCCCACCCTCACACACCTTTCACTTCAGTTCCCTGTAGAGTCATCACACTTTACTCGAGGGTCCTGTTCAAGAACATCCTGAGGGTCCGCATTCACCTGCCACACAAGAACGCTCTGAACTCTCACACACACACACACACACACACACACACACAAATAGGAACTTACACACACACGAGTTTCACACAAGAATTTAAAAACATGTACATTTACACACATTAATTTACTCAAACTAGGGTTTCTACCATTTGTTTGATGGGTAACTGCATTTCAGAAGGGGTCCTCAGCACTGAAAACAGGGTGAAATATGGCTAACAGCATATGGAGAGAAACAGATAGACTGTAATTGTAGAACTACAAAATGCTCCTCTATGGTCAGGAGCTGAGAGAATGTTGAGTGAATGTTGCACGTTAGCATTTTACGTTTACAGAATTTAGCAGAAAAAATTGCTCTTTATCTAGAGCAGCTTACAACGTGTTTATTGTTCAGAGCTCAGACGCAGCCAGAACAAGGGCCAGTGCAGTACACAGCTTCTAGTCAGAGCTCATATCTAGAAAGAAAGGATTTAAGCGCATTTAAGAGCAGTACGGTCTGTTACAACGTGCACTCAGATTAGTGCTCACTGAAGTGGGTCACAGTGATGGGTCTTCAGTCTGTGTTTGAAGACCGTAAGAGAGTCCGCTGTTGGAAGCCAGTGGAAGTCTGTTCAACCATCTGGGCGCCAGGGCTGGGAAAAGTCTTGATGCTAGTCCTCCATTGCATGTAGAGAATTTACCAAGGGGTAAGTCATGCTTAAGGGGGTGAATGTGATTGGCTACATGTGGCTGAAGGTGTGCGAGTGCTTGGTTTGTGACTGCAGTAGTCCTTTTGTGTTATGACTTAGTTGAGTGGGTTTGTGTGGGTGGGGGCTGGTAGGTTCAAAGACACCGTAGTGGTCACAGTTCTTCGAGCATCTCTTTGGTGTCTCTGCTCTGCTTTTTGTTTTTTCAAATAAGATCCAAAGATGACAGAAGTGGAGCCCCATCGTTCCCCTGTCTTCTGGCTTTTATTCAGGCGTCCCACTGTTTACCCACAAATCGATGCTAAAAGCCTGATCTTGACTCTTCTGGACAATAAGGGTTAGCCACCCGGGCCTTCCCATCATACTCTGCCCCCCTCTGCCCATCCCATCTGCTCCTCCTGCCCTCCCCTCTTCCCCCTCGCTGCGCTATAGTAACTGAACACGGACTCCAGCCTCGTCAGTATCTCTATCCCACCGGGGCGGTCGAGGGAAGTCGATGTACAGGTCCTATCTGGAGTGTCCTGTGGATGCAGTGGGCTTTAGGGCAGGCCGGGGAGAGTCTTTGTCTGAGGGCGTCATTTCATCTCATTCCCACACTTAAAAATCTCATTCCCAAAATGTAAATATCTCATTTCCACAATTTAAATATCTAATTCCCATTCCTTTAATATATCATTCTCAAAAGTTAAATATCCCATTCTCACACCATAAATATCTCATTCTCACAAATTAAGTATCTTATTCCCACAACTTAAGTATCTCATTTCCAAAAATTAAATATCTAATTCCCACAAATTAAATATCTCCTTCCCACACCTTAAAAAACTAATTCCCACCACTTAAATATCTCTTTCCCACCACTTAAATATCCCATTCCCACAACTAAAATATCCACTTCCCACACCATAAATATCTCGTTCCCACAACTAAAATATCCACTTCCCACACCATAAATATCTCTTTCTTATGCATTCAATGCACCCTTCACACACCTTGAATATATAGTTCCAAAATGATCCAGTTCAGAGGCGATTAGTCCAGAGCCTACCCAGAATCACTGGGAATAGAGTGGGAACACGCCCTGGAGGGTAACTATCTCATTCTCACCCATGTTAAAGCAGTAGTATTAGAGTTAAATTAACACTGAGAGTGTTCGTATTGATTTAACACTGGTGACTTTGCTCTATATCTCATTTACACTGATTACATATTTTTTTCAGGGCATTGGCAGGAATCAAGCTCACAATGTCTGGACTATACACTAAACGACCCCTATTAATGAACACCTAATTTGTTTTCTACAATCTATTGCTCTGCATCATTTTAGCTTCATTTCTCCTGTTCTTCAATATTCAGGACCCCCTGAACTTTGCAGGTATAATATGGTGGTGGATCATTCTCAGCGCTGCAGTGACACTGACGTGGTGGTGGTGTGTTAGTGTGTGTTGTGCTGGTGTAGAGTGGATCAGACACAGCAGTGCTGCTGGAGTTTTTAAACCCCTCAGTGTCTGGACTGAGAACAGTCCACCGACCAAAAACATCCAGCCGACAGCGTCCTGTGTCACTGATGAAGGACTAGAGGACGAGCGACACACACTGTGCAGCGACAGATGAGCTACTGTCTCTGACTCTACATCTACAAGGTGGACCAACGAGGGAGGAGTGTCTCACAGAGTGGACAGAGAGTGGACACAGGGTTTAAAAACTCCAGCAGCACTGCTGTGTCTGATCCACTCTACACCAGCACAACACACACTAACACACCACCACCACGTCAGTGTCACTGCAGCGCTGAGAATGATCCACCACCACATCACACCTGCTCTGTGGGGGTCCTGAGCGCTGAAGAACAGGGGGAAAGAAGGCTAAGAAAGTTCCTAATCCAGTGATCGTTCACAGTGTTAGACCCTGGGTCATCAATCTTATCCACAAAGGGTCTGTGTGGCTGCAGGTTTTCATTCCAGTTATGCAGTGCACATCTAATTCTACTTGTTTAATCAACTAGTCTCCTTACTAAACAGTTAAACAGTGTGTGCTTCTGTTTGGTTTGAACGAACTCCTGCAGCCACACCGGCCCTTTGTGGATAAGATTGCTGACCCCTGGTTTAGACGGTGGCGCTGGTGTCACTGGCCACTGGAACTGGTTTCTTTGAGCTGGTGTTGGCCACAAAATAAAGCATGATCTGTTTCATAATATTTCATGCTTTGAAAAGTCAGAGGTACAGTTTTGAAAAGCACTACGAGCACCATGCAGTGGATACTCTTTCCTGTCACACACTGTGGAGAACTATGTCCAATTAAGCTGGGCCAATTAGGCCATCCTGGACTCCTCACATTCCCCCAGAAACGAGACGAAGCCTTCGACAGCCAGGCCACTTCAGTTCAGCCTGATCTCCATTTAATGAAACACAGTGTGGGTCAGAACTCTTTAAGCACTGACAACGCCCATATATAGAATAATGTGTATTTTGCCCTTGCACATCGTCATTACGATGTTATTCCACCATATCTCCACCTTCACTGCTGTTGTAGGCCACTGCTGTGATGTGGTTGTTTGTGGAAGGCAGGGAAAAGTGGGATACTCTCATCGTCTCCATTTCAAAGCATCATCTCAAGGGCTCGCAGTGATGGAGATGCGTTTTAACAGCAAATGAGAGGCAATTAGGATGTTCCCAGAGGGAGTGTGGTGAACTGGTAGAGCCTGATTTACTAAAGCAGTTTGAACATACATTTTTAGATCAGATTAAAAGGATGGTGTATTTTTGGCTATTCTCAAAGATTAGATTTTTTCACGTACGGCAGTTTACAGCAGGTTTTATTAAAACTATAATGTAGGCAGATCCTCTAGTGCAGGTTTGTAATTGGAGCTTTCCTCCAGGTGCTGACAGGGCAGCATTCTGCTCAACTGTGAGGTCCTCATTCTGTGTTTCTGTATTTTAATTGTTGGCCAGCAGCTTTAACGCCGGAACACCAGAGCACACAGATCCACTGAACCTAAGCAGGTCTGGGTCAGTGCCTGGAAGGGAGACCTCCTCCTAGGAAAGCTTGGGTGGCTGCTGGAGGTGGTATCATTGAGGCCAACAGGGGGCGCTGTCCTTGTGCCACTCAGTCAGTGAGTCACTTACTCAAAAAGTAATTAATGCAGGCTCCCGATCAATTAGTCACTCACTCAGTCACTCATTTCCTCAGTCAGTCACTCAGTCACTTCTTCAGTCACACAATCAGTCACTAACTCAGTCAGTCACTCAATCACTCCCTCTGTCAGTCACTCTGTCACTCCCTCTGTCAGTCACTCAGTCACTCCCTCTGTCAGTCACTCAGTCACTCCCTCTGTCAGTCACTCAGTCACTCCCTCTGTCAGTCACTCCCTCTGTCAGTCACTCAGTCACTCCCTCTGTCAGTCACTCTGTCACTCCCTCTGTCAGTCACTCAGTCACTCCCTCTGTCAGTCACTCAGTCACTCCCTCTGTCAGTCACTCAATCACTTCCTCAGTCAATCACTCTGTCACTCCCTCTGTCAGTCACTCTGTCACTCCCTCTGTCAGTCACTCAATCCCTTCTTCAGTCAGTCACTCTGTCACTCCCTCTGTCAGTCACTCTGTCACTCCCTCTGTCAGTCACTCTGTCACTCCCTCTGTCAGTCACTCAGTCACTCCCTCTGTCAGTCACTCTGTCACTCCCTCTGTCAGTCACTCTGTCACTCCCTCTGTCAGTCACTCAGTCACTCCCTCTGTCAGTCACTCAGTCACTCCCTCTGTCAGTCACTCTGTCACTCCCTCTGTCAGTCACTCTGTCACTCCCTCTGTCAGTCACTCTGTCACTCCCTCTGTCAGTCACTCAGTCACTCCCTCTGTCAGTCACTCAATCACTTCCTCAGTCAATCACTCTGTCACTCCCTCTGTCAGTCACTCTGTCACTCCCTCTGTCAGTCACTCAATCCCTTCTTCAGTCAGTCACTCTGTCACTCCCTCTGTCAGTCACTCTGTCACTCCCTCTGTCAGTCACTCAGTCACTCCCTCTGTCAGTCACTCTGTCACTCCCTCTGTCAGTCACTCTGTCACTCCCTCTGTCAGTCACTCTGTCACTCCCTCTGTCAGTCACTCTGTCACTCCCTCTGTTAGTCACTCTGTCACTCCCTCTGTTAGTCACTCAGTCACTCCCTCTGTCAGTCACTCAGTCACTCCCTCTGTCAGTCACTCAGTCACTCCCTCTGTCAGTCACTGTCACTCCCTCTGTCAGTCACTCAATCACTCCCTCAGTCAGTCACTCAATCACTTCCTCAGTCAGTCACTCTGTCATTCTCTCTGTCACTCACTCAATCCCTTCTTCAGTCAGTCACTCTGTCATTTCCTCTGTCAGTCACTCTGTCACTCCCTCTGTCAGTCACTCTGTCACTCCCTCTGTCAGTCACTCAGTCACTCCCTCTGTCAGTCACTCTGTCACTCCCTCTGTTAGTCACTCAGTCATTCCCTCTGTCAGTCACGCTGTCACTCCCTCTCTCTGTCACTCTGTCACTCCCTCTGTCAGTCACTCTGTCACTCCCTCGGTCAGTCACTCTGTCCCTCCCTCTGTCAGTCACTCAGTCACTCCCTCTGTCAGTCACTCTGTCATTCCCTCTGTTAGTCACTCACTCACTCCCTCTGTCAGTCACTCCCTCTGTCAGTCACTCAATCACTTCCTCAGTCAGTCACTCTGTCACTCTCTCTGTCACTCACTCAATCCCTTCTTCAGTCAGTCACTCTGTCACTCCCTCTTTCAGTCACTCTGTCACTCCCTCTGTCAGTCACTCAGTCACTCCCTCTGTCAGTCACTCAATCACTTCCTCAGTCAGTCACTCAGTCACTCCCTCTGTCAGTCACTCAATCACTTCCTCAGTCAGTCACTCTGTCACTCACTCAATCCCTTCTTCAGTCAGTCACTCTGTCACTCCCTCTGTCAGTCACTCTGTCACTCCCTCTGTCAGTCACTCTGTCACACCCTCTGTCAGTCACTCAGTCACTCCCTCTGTCAGTCACTCTGTCACTCCCTCTGTCAGTCACTCTGTCACTCTCTCTGTCACTCACTCAATCCCTTCTTCAGTCAGTCACTCTGTCACTCTCTCAGTCACTCACTCAATCACTCCCTCGGTCAATCACTCACTCTGTCACTCACTCAATCACTCCCTAGGTCAATCACTCACTCTGTCACTCCATCTGTCAGTCACTCTGTCACTCCCTCAGTTCAGGTCCAATATAACAGCCTCTTCTAGTTAAGTATAGTGCAGTGAATGATGTCTTCAGTGGAGGTTTTGTTGTGACTGAAGCGAGGTGAAATCTGATGTTCTTGTTTCTGTTCAGAGTCTTTTGTTTCCAGCTGTTTTGTCTTGTGTTGGGTCTTTCAGTCAGATGTTGCCGCAGACATGGCTCTGAATGGTCAGTTTTTTTTCCATCACTATCCGAACAGGAGGCTTCTGACCTCACTGAGGTGTGTGAGGCCACATTCCATTCCTAAATAAGTGTGTGTTCTGTGCAGCCCTGAGAGCAGACAGTCTGATCTGATCTAACTCAGCGGGCAGGCCTTAAAGGAGACAAACCTGAGCCCACCATCACACACCACTCAGTCAGCTTTCTGTGCGCTGCCCAAGTCAGAAAACATTTGATAAAAAGAGCCGTTCTGATTCTGCTCCGCTTCTGACATGAAGTGCTGAGTCGTCGCTCCCTGGTCTGAGTCTGCGTGCCCTCGTGGGAATGAGAGAGAATACATCAATTTTAATGAAGTTGATTTTCGATGCACTGGAGCAGAGTGTTACACCTGTGTTAGAATAATCTGGGTAATTACCAAATTATTTATAGACACCATTGGACAATAAAGCTTCAGATTAAAGCTGAGGCTTAAGGATTTAGAGACAGTTGTGTGCAGTTCTTGTTGAATTGTGTTCACAGTTAAACCCTTCGCTGTGGTGTTGGAGCTGGGGGCTCGGGGCTTGCAATTAAAGTTTTATAATGTTTTCTCTGCTGTTCTGAAAGTTATTGAAACAGCAGTGCCAGAACCAGCCCCGTGCTCCAGCTTGCCTCCTTCGGCGTGGGTTTAATTGCTCCCTGTCAGAAGCGAGCACATTTGGGCAGCAGTTACAGCCAGTTGGAAGCGGAGGGCAGTCATTCTCTTTTACAGATCTCTTAAATTGTCCCTGGCTGTTAGATCAGACTGTAAACGCTTACTCCTGGACTCATGGTTAAAAAGAGATGAGACTGTTATGTCTCGAGGTATGGATGTCATTGCAGGAATAAAATCCTTTACAGAGTGACCAGAGGGTGCCCACTTTTCTGCAACAGTCCACTTATATCTGCTTTATCTGAACTGAGTGCAGATCACTATTTAGCAGCACCTCTGTTAGCACTTTTCCATCATACTATCTCTGGTTCTTGAACCTGTTCTGTTCCGGACCCTTGGAACCTTGGTCCTCTCCAGCAAATTGTTCCCTGGCATTTCCACAAATTTTAATGGAATTCAAGGATCAGCAGGGGGCGCTGTAAGGGCTGGGTTCCAGAGCTGTGTCTGAATTCAGCTCCAGAGCCAGAGATAAAGGGATAGAGTCAGGACAGAGTCATGGTTAATCCACTGTTTACAGCCCGGTGAGATCAGAGTGAGATATGATACACATGTGGAAATGATGCTAGGTTTTGAGTCATACTGCTGAGCTCAGACAGTGAGAACAGGGGAGAAAATAGCCAATGTACCCCATGTCGTACTGAACACACAAAAGGAACATTTTCCTGTTTTTTATATACTTTCAGTTTCCTTTTCAATCAGAAATTTGATAACTGAGTATTTCCTGTTCTCCATTTCCCCGTTTCAGAAAGAAAAGCTCCACAAACCTGTCAGGTTCTCTGGTCTTTACACAGGACATCATCGAGGACGATATTACACTCTATAAATGATTCGTCCAGCTCCACTGCGCCCTAATGCTTTATATAGGTTCTGAGCTCTTTCTGAAGCTTCTTTATCTCGGCTCACTCACGAATGCTGCCACTGTTCCTGCTGAAGAACCTGCTATTCCTTGGTTCCAGGTGGGAACTAACTTTTCTGGTCCTGGAACCAATTTATGTTGGTGGAAATGCACAGACCAGTTCCAAATTAGGTTTGGGACTGGGGCTGGTTCCACGTTGGTGGAAAAGAGCTATGTCAGAGTTAGAGCTTCTAAGCAGAGCAGGGGTTAAAGCGTGCGTTTTTGGAAGCGTTTGTGTCACATTCCCGTCGGCCTCCTGCGGCTCAGGAAACAGAGAGCTGCCGCCAAGGGAAACAAGATGATGACAAAAGCGAAAGGGCTCGGAAAGAAACGAGGGAGGTGGGAGCGTGGGGAACGAGGGATGGCTGGTAATTAGCTCTGCTTAATTATGATTTTCTGAAAAGATGAAGAGCTGGGGGTAGGACAAAAAAAGAAGAAGCAAAAACACACTCTGGACAAAGCACTCATCCCCTACCTTTCAGCTCCTTCGCAGCTTCTCCTCCTCCCGCTCTCTTTGCTGTCTTGTTTTTTTTTGTTTTATTTTTTTCAGTACATCTCTGTCTTCTTTTCCCACTTTTTAGTCCCTCTGAGCTTGCTCCATCATCCATTATCCTCACTCGGCCATTCAGTGCTTTCTTTCCTGTTTTCCTTCTTCCTTTATGGCCCCCCCCTCTCTCTCTATCTCTCTCTCTCCCTCTCTCTCTCTCTCTCTCTCTCTCTCTTTCACTCTCTCTCTCCCTCTGATGGTGGTAGGAATACACAAGAGACTTTAAGCTTCTCCACAACTCTTTCATAACCTTCAACAGCCACAGGCACTAATTAACTTCTCTCTCGCGCCGTTTCTCTTTTTTCTCAGTTTCTTCCTCTCTCGTTTTCTCTCTCCCTTTTGCACTCTCTTTCACTCTCGTTCATACTCTCTCACAAACACAAACAAGTGAGCTCCCCATTAAAAAAAAAAAAGGCAACACATGTACTTACATACACTAAAGGGCACTCAAACGGGGAGAATAATGGCCTCCGCGCATTAGCCTTGAGTTGGCCGTGTCTGTTGCGGAGTGAAAGAGCTCCTTCTGCGTAATGAGGTCAAAGCCGCTAATGCACTGCACACACGGCCTGTTAGACGAGAGGATTTGCATTCGCTCACCGAGGGGCAGAATAAATACAATCGTGGAATGACCAAAAAGACCAAAAGACTAGCTCGCCAATTACGGCGAGCTGTTTGTTAGCGCTGTGGTCCGCACTCGGCTGCTGACCGGACGTTATTGGGTTTGTGTAAATGATCACTTTGAGCTGGACGGCCCGCTGTCAGGAGTTAAGCCTGAAGGCTGAAGACTTGGACACGGAGTCTATGCTGCGAGTGCTTATACCTGCTCTGCAATTACACCACCACAACACTAGGGCTGAACCGCACATATCTTCATGTAGTACACAATGTTGTGGTGTATTAATAGTAGTTTATAACCTATGAAGTGCACTCTGTAGGGAGTAGGGTGTTGTTTGGGACAGAGTGCTGTTTACATGAAGTGCCAGGAAAAAAAAAAACCAAGCCATGATTTTTTTCCCCACGTGATACTACGCCTCATAACGATTATTTATTCATTTATTTTATTCTGTTATCTGTTTGGGAGGTGTCTGTATTTTTCCCTCGTTCCACCCTTGTTCCAAACCGATATCTGAGGACATCTCTCGCTCTGGATTTGCTGCTGTCTGCGTCTCTGTGTGTGGAGAAGAGCTGTTCCTATTTCTGGACGTCCTCCACTCGGCTTGATCCATATTCTAGCAACAGCGGCTCGGTCGCAGTGTTTGGGATCTGTGTTGATGTGACACGTAGTTAGATTTCTGGTGAGGTGTGTGTCAGACTATGGTGCATGGTGCAGTGTAGTGTTCAAGTCTACAAGAGACCTGCTGCGTACAACATTGGTTCAAATGCAGAAATGAGGAACACACGTCGGAGTGGGAAGAGGTTTGTTTGTGTGGTGAGGGGTGAACACAGCTCTTAATCATGGCATCGTTTGATCAGAGACCTGTGATTGGTCCAGATCAATGTGTTTGTTTGTTGTAGATAATTTTGAAATCATCTTCTCACAAAATGTTTAGTTATTTACTGTGAGGCGTGACAGTGTGGTTTGAATAACTGTTTTCGTTTGCTGATGATATGCATGTGTTCAAATTTAAACACTAGTTTTGTGGTAGATTTATTTTTTACATTATTTATTTAATAAAAATAATCAGCATCATGTTAAGTTACGTTTGTTTACAAAATCACATTTACAAGTTTATTTTCTCTTTTTGTTTCTACAAATTGTTTGACAGTGTCATTTATACATTAAAAAAACTTTGTTTAGTAGCAGAAACATGTTTATAATTAATAATTAATTAAATATTTTTCAGTGTTTTGTCATATTCCAAGAATATAATTACTGCAAAAATACCCTTAAATAATGGTAGTGCTAGTTTTTAGAGCTATTTTGCCGCCTGGGGAGCAGTTGTGGGTTCAGTGCCTTGCTCAAGGTCCCCCTCAGCTGTGGACTGTGGAGGAGGACAGTGCTGTTCCTTCACTCCCACCGCCCCCAGTTTTCCTGCTGCTCGTGGGAATCGAACCAACAACCTTCCAGTCCTAAGCCTTCTGCTCTCCCCATTAGGCCACGGCTGCCCACAGTTGAGGATGAGTTCAGATCCGGGGGGCGATGATTTCCTCGCTCTCAGAGCTGAGAGCTGTCAGTGATGTTGTTCTGATGAGGAGGGCTTTGATGAGACTCCAGGTTCTCTCTTCTCACTCAAGTGGCTTAGCTAACATCTGTATAAATATTGAAATGACTTCTGGGAGTCCTGGAGTGCTTCTCTGCCCTTATAACCCTCCTTTCATCTAAAGAGATGGCTCTCTAAAATATTGTCATTAAAAAGTGACAAGATACCACTTTGTTTTCTAATGAAACACCAATATTTTCAGCCTCAGCTGGTTCTCATCCAAAACACACAGGCGGGGGCAGATAACTCCTTTCTAAAAAGGCCAGTGTACAGCAAAATTTGGTGATTCTCCAACTCAAACATAGCTTCTATAAAAACCTGCCGATTAATGCACTGGGTTTATTTGAGTTGGAGAATCATCAGGTTTTAAGAGTGGAGTCATATTCCCCGGTCTACAGAAGGTTCATTAGTGGCTAGCAGTCACAAGCAGGGTCTGAACAAGCTGGGTGCAGAGCACAGGCATGCAGCCCTGTCCTGGACACTCAGAAACAAAGCAATGGTCAGAGACAGACAAGGCAGAAGGGACAAGGCTCATCACTCTTCCAAACTTGGACTTAGATTAAACAAAGAGCTCAGAAACTTTGGAGCCCTTAGCCCTGCAGCCCTCAAACACTTCTGTGATGTCACCAACATACTGTGAGGCATTCGAAGAGTGGAGGCTTGGGTGTGCTTTAGAGGCACTCTATTAAAGTCACTGTCCTGTCATTTTCAAACTACTGACCGTGATCTGAATGTGTGAAGCTGTGAAAAGAGAGATTTGGTCGTTTGAGATGTGTGAGGTCTGCCACACAACCAATCAGAGTTAGCAAAGTTTATACCCCTCCCAGCCTCTCTCACACTGCCCCCTTCTGATGGGTTTCTTTCAGCCTGCGGTGTTTAGGGCACTGGGCAGTGCACACTGTCAGAAAAACTGTGGTGGTACCCTCAAGAGTACACAAATTTAAAAGTGACGGTTCTACAAGGGTTCTTTAGTTAGAACCAAGGAAATGGTTCATATAGTGTGGTGTGTTCTCCCTGTGTCTGCGTGGGTTTCCTCTGGGTGACTGTCTGTGAGGAGTGTGGTGTGTTCTCCCTGTGTCTGTGTGGGTTTCCTCCGGGTGACTGTCTGTGAGGAGTGTGGTGTGTTCTCTCAGTGTCTGTGTGGGTTTCCTCCGGGTGACTGTCTGTGAGGAGTGTGGTGTGTTCTCCCTGTGTCTGTGTGGGTTTCCTCCGGGTGACTGTCTGTGAGGAGTGTGGTGTGTTCTCCCTGTGTCTGCGTGGGTTTCCTCCGGGTGACTGTCTGTGAGGAGTGTGGTGTGTTCTCCCTGTGTCTGTGTGGGTTTCCTCCGGGTGACTGTCTGTGAGGAGTGTGGTGTGTTCTCTCTGTGTCTGTGTGGGTTTCCTCCGGGTGACTGTCTGTGAGGAGTGTGGTGTGTTCTCTCTGTGTCTGCGTGGGTTTCCTCCGGGTGACTGTCTGTGAGGAGTGTGGTGTGTTCTCCCTGTGTCTGTGTGGGTTTCCTCCGGGTGACTGTCTGTAGGGAGTGTGGTGTGTTCTCCCTGTGTCTGCGTGGGTTTCCTCCGGTGCTCCGTTTTCCTTCCACGCTCCAAAAACACACGTTGGTAGGTGGATTGGAGACTCAAAAGTGTCCGTAGGTGTGAGTGTGTGAGTGAATGTGTGTGTTGCCCTGTGAAGGACTGGTGCCCCCTCCAGGGTGTGTTCCCGTCTTGTGCCCAATGATTCCAGAGAGGCCCTGCCGCCCTGAACTGGATAAGGGTTACAGACAATGAATGAATTAGTTAAATGTAGTGTCATGATCATTTTGCAGTAAAGACATAATATTCAGTAAAAGACATAATTATCTGGGAAGTGAACAGCTAATTTCTAGATCTAAAAGTGTACAGAAGGGCCATTGCATAGAAAAACTAAAAATGTAACCCATATCCTATGTCTTTTAAAATACTGAGACCCCTCATAGTGTCTCCTACTCTAAAACTCTAAAGCTCTGAAGCCAGACAGCAAGACTGTGACATTTGAAGCTTCACTGCGGACAACTTCACTCGAGGCACCGTCAGTGCTCAGATGGACTCACTTAAGGTGGACATTTGTGGAAAAATTGACTCCATTTCACAGAGCTTGCTTTTCAACATCACATCTTCTTGACAAAAAAGTGGGGCTCAACTCTCCCCTGCTCCTCCCCTCTCTCTATGCTGTTCACACACATGGAATGCACCTCATTGCTGATTGGCTGCACTAATGTTTTGCTGTTTAGACCGAGCCACTTTGTGTGTATCCTGTTTACAGAGCTAGGGCTGTGAGCACAAACTGTGCACAAACTCTGTTCTCTGTTTGAGAGCCGTGAAGAATCTGTCCCTCCCTCCGACTGAGGGGGAGAAGCATGTTTCTCAAACACATCATCAATCTTAACAGTCTAACCTCAGGAAGACGAGAGAGTGCAGAGTATTGCACTAGGGGCATTCTGAAACCCTTAATGTGGCTCGATGGGTAAAGCAGACCCTTGCAGCTGACTGTTGTGACCACGGCTCTGCTATCGCTGAGGCTTCACCCAGCAGCTCTGCGGGGGTCATGCAAGAAGCAGGTAGGGTAGCCCCACCCACTGCCAAATCAGCATATATTTGCATGTTGTTCAGTCTGAAAATGAAATTGAAAACCGGAAAAAGAAAACACAAAGTGGAAAATGAAAAAGAAATCGGCAGTAGGTGGCGCTTTTCTTTTTCATTTATAATTTGTCAGTGAAAACGCCTACAGAGCTGACAACAGAATCTTAAACCGTCACTTTAATTGTGTCCAATTTGTTGCATACTGCAGTTGAAAATTAAAACCTAAATACATTTAATTTTCATTTTAATCCTGACACTTATTATCCAGTTCATGAAGAGAAAGCCAAAGTGTTGTTGGTGGTGGAATTTTCTTTTCCTTGTTAGCTTTTTTATTTTAGATTTGACCATGATATTCCAGTCGGACAGTCAGTCATTCACTCAGTCAGTCATTCAGTCAGTCAATCACTCAGTCATTCATTCATTCAGTCAGTCAGTCACTCAGTCAGTCAGTCACTCAGCCTGTCACTCAGTCAGTCAGTCACTCAGTCAGTCAGTCACTCAGCCTGTCACTCAGTCAGTCATTCACTCAGTCAGTCAGTCACTCAGCCTGTCACTCAGTCATTCACTCAGTCAGTCAGTCACTCAGTCATTCACTCAGTCAGTCAGTCACTCAGCCTGTCACTCAGTCAGTCAGTCACTTAGTCAGTAAGTTACTCAGTCACTCGGTCAGTCACTCGGTCAGTCACTCGGTCAGTCAGTCAGTCACTCAGTCAGTCAGTCAGTCAGTCAATCAGTCACTCACTCAGTCAGTCAGTCACTCCCTCAGTCAGACAGTCAGTCAGTCAATCAGTCACTCATTCACTCACTCAGTCAGTCAGTCACTCCCTCAGTCAGACAGTCAGTCAGTCACTCCCTCAGTCAGACAGTCAGTCAGTCAATCAGTCACTCACTCACTCACTCACTCACTCACTCTGTCAGACAGTCAGTCACTCCCTTAGTCAGACAGTCAGTCAGTCAATCAGTCACTCACTCAGTCAGACAGTCACTCCCTCAGTCAGTCAGTCAGACAGTCAGTCACTCCCTCAGTCAGACAGTCAGTCAATCAGTCACTCACTCACTCACTCACTCACTCAGTCAGTCACTCCCTCAGTCAGACAGTCAGTCAGTCAATCAGTCACTCACTCACTCACTCAGTCACTCCCTCAGTCAGACAGTCAGTCAGTCAATCAGTCACTCACTCACTCACTCACTTACTCACTCAGTCAGTCAGTCAGGCCCAGTAGGGGATGTCCTACAAGCATTATGTGCAAATGTAAATTATTTCTAGAACACTCTTTTAGTAATATAAGCACTAACTGTTGGAGATATTTGTGGTGAAGACTGAATTGTGTTGGAATTTAACTAAAAAAGGAATGTGGGATCATGCTGTTTGTGAATAGTGAATAGCCAAGTCTGAGTGATGGTGTGTAGCGGAGGTGTTGAAGAGAAAGAGGGTCTGGGTTGTACCCCCTTGGCTGTGTCATGTGCCCCCTCATCTAATTAGTGCTGTGTGTGTGTGTGTGTGTGTTTGTGTGTTTGTTCAGAGTCAATCGAAAGTTCCGTGGGAGCCTGTATCCATCGTCTGAATGTATTTCCATGTGAACGGGCCTCGTTATGCTCTGGTGTTTGACATCGCCATGATGTTTTCACCGTCTCGTTCTCCTCCGCCTCGCAGCCAATTAACGGGCGAGAGAGTCTGACTTACAGCAGCACTCGCCGACGTGCTCGCACCCCTCAGCCAAATCAAATTAGCCCACCTCCTCACAAACCAGCAGCTCCATCTACTACCAACTGCTGACACACACACACACACACTTCTCGCTCCTTCTTTTCTTCCTATATCTCTTTTAGTACTTCCTCCAATCTCTCATTTCTCTCTCTCGTTTTAGCCCTGTTCTGTCGCTCCATCTCCTCTTATTAAACCCCTCTATCCCTTTATGTCCTCTCTATATGTTCTGTCTCTCACCTCCTGTTTATATCTAAATATCCCTCTTTTCTCCATATCTCCCTCTGTCTCATGTTTTTTCCCACTTTCTGCTTTCATTTTGACACACACCTCTCTATTACACTCTCTTTTCTTTCTCTCTCTCTCTCATTATTCAGAATGTCCCTCTCACTCGGAGAGAGATGTTTGTCTGGATTAACTGAAGGGTCTTGAGGAATGTGGCAGCTTTTGTGTGTGTGTGTCTCCACAGACACTTTGTGGGTGTAATTGGATTGGCTTTAGAGCTCAGAGGTCAGGAGTGTTTGTGGTGTGTACAACAGGGGTCAGGAGGCTTGACCTTGGCCTTGTCTCTGCTTCCTGAGAGCCCTTAACAAGACGAGGCCACATCCCCTCCACTTAGTCTCCTGCATACAAATACCATATAAACACTGGCTCTCTCTCTCTGTCTCTCTGTCTCTCGCCCCCTCCCTCTGTGTGTGTCTCTCTCTCTCCCTCTCACTCCCTCTCTCTCGCCCTCTCTCTCACTCCCCCCTCTCTCTCTCTCCCTCTCTCCCTCCCACTGTGTGTCTCCCTCTCCCTCTCTCTCTGTCTCTCTTTTTAGACTCTTCCCTCTGTCTCTCTCTCTCTCTCTCTCACACACACACACACACACTTTATTGGAGCAGCCATTATGAAAACAATATTGCCAAAACATTACAGTGAGAAACAGGCAGGTAGTGTCTCTGTCACTCAGCTCCAGGGACCTGGGACTCAAAAGTGTCAGAGGTGTGAGAGTGTGAGAGAATGTGTGAGTGTGTGTTGCCCTGTGGAGGATAGACCTGGGCAGGAGGCTTTACCTCTGTATCTGGCTTTGGTGAAATCTAGACTTGTGCTTGAGTTGAGGATTTACAAAGCCATGAATAATTTAGAGGTGTTTGAAGGGGAGTGGTGGTGGGATTTTTTCTGAACTCTGGAGGGAGAGCTGGCCCTTCACGGTTAAAAATGTTTCAGGTTAATATTTTCAAATGTATGTTTATAAGATTATGGTTTGGTTTCTGGTATTTATCTCTCTCTCTCTCTCTCTCACCCACACAGTGTATTTATTTGTTTATTTTTAATAACGTTATTAACATGAACTGTAATTTTACAACAATTTTCCCAAAGTAATCAAAGAAGGTTTGTCTCTCTTTCTCTCAAAGCTTCTTTTTTCTTCCATGATCTAGTGTTTCTGTGTGTGTGTGTGTGTGTGTGTGTGTGTGTGTATTTGTGTGTGTGTGTGTGTGTGTATGTGGTGGGTGATGCCACATTACTTTAGGATATAGTAAAGGCTGTGTGTGTGTGTGTTTCTGTGTGTGTGTGTGGGTGTGTGTGTGTCCTAACGTAATTAAGCTGTCAGTCAAAGCGTCCGGGTCATGGCACCACGGCTCGGAACGAAGTGAAATAGAAGAGGAAGAGGAGTTTACTGAAGGAGAACTGTAGCACTGCTATGAGGAAGATGACACACACACACACACACACACACACACACACACACATACACACACACACAAATGAGCAACATATCTCTTGCTCCAAACATCAGGATAAAGGTTAAATCCTTATGTTTAACACTTTATCACCAGGAGTCAGTGTTGACACTGTACCCTTCAGGATGATTACATAGTTAAGGAATGAACTATATATTATAACACTTTTATTACATTATACATTAAACTCTGAGGAGACTGAGAACTGAGGCGTGTGCAGTTTGGGGGAAAAAGCTTTGATGTCACTGCTATCTAACAACAGCCTTTCAGTAATCTCCCTTATGCGACTGAATATGGGGGCTGGGAATGAATGAGGGGCTGGGACTGGATGAGGGGGCTGGGGCTGGTGCTAGATGCTGGGCCTGGATGAGGGAGCTGGGGCCTGGATGAGGGAGCTGGGGCAGGATGAGGGAGCTGGGGCTGGTGCTAGATCAGGGGTGGGCAATCTTATCCGCAAAGGGCCAGTGTGGCTGCTGGTTTTTGTTCCAACCAACTAGGAGGTCACATGATCATTTGTTTTACTCAAGCCAACTAATTAAAGGAGTGAAATCAGGTGTGCTTGAGCCTGAATGGACTTAAATCCAGCAGCCACACCGGCCCTTTGCGGATAAGATTGCCCACCCCTGTGCTAGATGCTGGGCCTGGATGAGGGAGCTGGGGCTGATGAGGGAGCTGGGGCCAGGGCTGGATGTGGGAAATTTTGAACACTTAATTTCCCAGTATTTATTTTATTCCCTATTATTTGTTTCATTATATTAGTACTAATAATCTAGTTAATTATTTTAACTGGAGAAACAAGCAGTGGATGGGAGTTTGGATCCATGAGACGCTGACGAGGCGAGCACTGCTGGTCATTATACAATTTTCCTCTGACCGTTCTGAGAGGAAACAATAGTAAACACTTATCTTCAAAGTAAAAGTCTCTCAGCGCTGCCTCCTCAGCTGAGCATGACTCTGATGCAACTTTATGCTGAATGAGGGTCTCAGGTGGTCCTTTAAAGGGAGCTGCAGATTGTGACGTAAAAAGCTACATTTTGAATAAATGACGCTGTATTGTATTTCAGGTGGTCTTTGAGGGAGTGCGGGGAGATGGCTTTGAGGGGGACATCGCCATTGACGAAGTTTCGGTTACCAAAGGGAAATGTACACAGGAGAAACCGCCGGAAACAGGTGAGGGCCACAAACAGCATCACTGCTGTGTGTGTGTGTGTGTGTGTGTGAGCTCTATAAAGAGTTGCAGAGACAGAACACATCCTCGCTACGGCTCTGAGAGAGAGAGGGCACCTGACCAGAGAAGCACTGCTATCCATCACATATTCATCTCCTAGAGAAAGAGGTACAGAGAGAGAGAAAGAGTGAAGCCCCTTCTATGTGCTTGTGGGAGTGGGAACCCCTCCTTCACCCTTCCTCCAGAGCATCAAGCCTGGCACAGGAGGCTTTGAAAATGGGCAAGAGCAGGTCTCTGAGAGAGAGAGAGAGAGAGAGAGAGAGAGAGAAAGGGCACCTGTCCAGAGAGCCATCACCACCCATCACCCACCCATTCTTATCTCCTAGAGAGAGAGAGATAGAGACCGACCCCAGTGTCTGTGTCTACCTGTTGCTCTGCATACATCCCCTTTCCCTCTGTTCTTCAATGGTTATGACCCCCACATAGCAGGTATAATTTGGGTGGTGCAGAATTGCTGTGTCTGATCCAGTCGTACCAGAGCAACACAATGGGCATTAAAGAACAGAGCGAATGGGGTAAATAATGTATGTCCAGGGTAAAACCACAGGGAACAGACCGTACACTCACTCAGAAATGTCTCACAGGGTTGAATCAGAAGGGCAGGGGAGCAGTGCACCTGACAGAGCTTGTAACATTAGGAATTCCTGACAAATAAACATACAGTTGGTTACCATGGGCACCAGCTGAGCTTGATAACCCAGGACTCTTTATTGTCTGGCTGATAAAAGGTTGCACTCGGTGACTAACTGCAGTCGGGGCTTCTTCCTAGAATTAATATATCGCTCATTAAATATTTATACAGTTTTCAGAGAAAGCATTAGATGTATGAAAGAGATCACTGAGGATGTTATGGGCAACTCTGAAGTATGTTAGAGAATATGGAGGACGTTGTGGACGACAGTGAGTTGAGTTAGAGACTGTGGAGGACATTGGGGATGACTGTGAGGTGTGTTAGAGAATATGGAGGACGTTGTGGATGACTGTGAGTTGTGTTAGAGACTGTGGAGGATGTTGTGGATGACTGTGGCGTGTGTTATAGACTGTGGATGATGTTGTGGATGACTGTGAGTTGTGTTAGAGACTGTGGAGGATGTTGTGGATGGCTGTGAGGTGTGTTAGAGACTGTGGAGGATGTTGGGGACGACTGTGAGGTGTGTTACAGTCTGTGGAGGGTGTTAGGGATGACTTTGAAGTGTGTTAGAGACTGTGGAGGATGTTGGGGATGACTGTGAGGTTTGTTAGAGACTGTGGAGGATGTTGGGGATGACTGTGAGATTTGTTAGAGACTGTGGAGGATGTTGGGGATGACTATGAAGTGTGTTAGAGACTGTGGAGGATGTTGTGGATGACTGTGAGGTTTGTTAGAGACTGTGGAGGATGTTGGGGATGACTGTGAGGTTTGTTAGAGACTGTGGAGGATGTTGGGGATGACTGTGAAGTGTGTTAGAGACTGTGGAGGATGTAGGGGATGACTGTGAAGTGTGTTACAGTCTGTGTAGGATGTTGGGGACGACTGTGAGTTGTGTTAGAGACTGTGGAGGATGTTGTGGATGACTGTGAGGTTTGTTAGAGACTGTGGAGGATGTTGGGGATGACTGTGAGGTTTGTTAGAGACTGTGGAGGATGTTGGGGATGACTGTGAGGTTTGTTAGAGACTGTGGAGGATGTTGGGGATGACTGTGAAGTGTGTTAGAGACTGTGGAGGATGTAGGGGATGACTGTGAAGTGTGTTACAGTCTGTGGAGGATGTTGGGGACGACTGTGAGTTGTGTTAGAGACTGTGGAGGATGTTGGGGATGACTGTGAAGTGTGTTAGAGACTGTGGAGGATGTAGGGGATGACTGTGAGGTGTGTTACAGTCTGTGGAGGATGTTGGGGACAACTGTGAGGTGTGTTACAGTCTGTGGAGGGTGTTGGGGACGACTGTGAGGTGTGTTACAGTCTGTGGAGGGTGTTGGGGACGACTGTGAGGTGTGTTACAGTCTGTGGAGGGTGTTGGGGACGACTGTGAGGCGTGTTACAGTCTGTGGAGGGTGTTGGGGACGACTGTGAGGTGTGTTACAGTCTGTGGAGAGTGTTGGGGACGACTGTGAGGTGTGTTACAGTCTGTGGAGGATGTTGGGGATGACTGTGAGGCGTGTTATAGTCTGTGGAGGATGTTGGGGATGACTGTGAGGCGTGTTACAGTCTGTGGAGGATGTTGGGGATGACTGTGAGGCGTGTTACAGTCTGTGGAGGATGTTGGGGACGACTGTGAGGCATGTTACTGTCTGTGGAGGGTGTTGGGGATGACTGTGAAGTGTGTTACAGTCTGTGGAGGATGTTGGGCATGACTGTGAAGTGTGTTAGAGACTGTGGAGGATGTTGGGGATGACTGTGAAGTGTGTTAGAGACTGTGGAGGATGTTGGGGACGACTGTGAAGTGTGTTAGAGACTGTGGAGGATGTTGGGGACGACTGTGAAGTGTGTTAGAGACTGTGGAGGATGTTGGGGATGACTGTGAGGCGTGTTAGAGACTGTGGAGGATGTTGGGGATGACTGTGAAGCGTGTTAGAGACTGTGGAGGATGTTGTGGACGACTGTGAGGCGTGTTACAGTCTGTGGAGGATGTTGGGGATGACTGTGAAGTGTGTTAGAGACTGTGGAGGATGTTGGGGACGACTGAGTTGTGTTACAGTCTGTGGAGGGTGTTGGGGATGACTGTGAGGCGTGTTAGAGACTGTGGAGGATGTTGTGGACGACTGTGAGGCGTGTTACAGTCTGTGGAGGATGTTGGGGATGACTGTGAAGTGTGTTAGAGACTGTGGAGGATGTTGTGTACGACTGTGAGGCGTGTTACAGTCTGTGGAGGATGTTGGGGATGACTGTGAAGTGTGTTAGAGACTGTGGAGGATGTTGGGGACGACTGAGTTGTGTTACAGTCTGTGGAGGGTGTTGGGGACGACTGTGAGGTGTGTTACAGTCTGTGGAGGGTGTTGGGGACGACTGTGAGGTGTGTTACAGTCTGTGGAGGGTGTTGGGGACGACTGTGAGGTGTGTTACAGTCTGTGGAGGATGTTGTGGACGACTGTGAGGCGTGTTACAGTCTGTGGAGGGTGTTGGGGATGACTGTGAGGCGTGTTACAGTCTGTGAAGGGGGTTGGGGACGACTGTGAGGCGTGTTACAGTCTGTGGAGGGTGTTGGGGATGACTGTGAGGTGTGTTACAGTCTGTGGAGGGTGTTGGGGATGACTGTGAGGTGTGTTACAGTCTGTGGAGGGTGTTGGGGATGACTGTGAGGTGTGTTACAGTCTGTGGAGGGTGTTGGGGATGACTGTGATGTGTGTTACAGTCTGTGGAGGATGTTGGGGATGAGTGTGAGGTGTGTTACAGTCTGTGGAGGATGTTGGGGATGAGTGTGAGGTGTGTTACAGTCTGTGGAGGGTGTTGGGGACGACTGTGAGGTTTGTTACATTATGTGGAGGGTGTTGGGGATGACTGTGAGGTGTGTTACAGTCTGTGGAGGGTGTTGGGGATGACTGTGAGTTGTGTTACAGTCTGTGGAGGGTGTTGGGGACGACTGTGAGGTGTGTTACAGTCTGTGGAGGGTGTTGGGGACGACTGTGAGGTGTGTTACAGTCTGTGGAGGGTGTTGGGGACGACTGTGAGGTGTGTTACAGTCTGTGGAGGGTGTTGGGGACGACTGTGAGGTGTGTTACAGTCTGTGGAGGGTGTTGGGGACGACTGTGAGGCGTGTTACAGTCTGTGGAGGATGTTGTGGACGACTGTGAGGCGTGTTACAGTCTGTGGAGGGTGTTGGGGATGACTGTGAGGCGTGTTACAGTCTGTGAAGGGGATTGGGGACGACTGTGAGGCGTGTTACAGTCTGTGGAGGGTGTTGGGGATGACTGTGAGGTGTGTTACAGTCTGTGGAGGGTGTTGGGGATGACTGTGAGGTGTGTTACAGTCTGTGGAGGGTGTTGGGGATGACTGTGATGTGTGTTACAGTCTGTGGAGGATGTTGGGGATGAGTGTGAGGTGTGTTACAGTCTGTGGAGGATGTTGGGGATGAGTGTGAGGTGTGTTACAGTCTGTGGAGGGTGTTGGGGACGACTGTGAGGTTTGTTACATTATGTGGAGGGTGTTGGGGATGACTGTGAGGTGTGTTACAGTCTGTGGAGGATGTTGGGGATGACTGTGAGGCGTGTTACAGTCTCTGGAGGATGTTGGGGACGACTGTGAGGCATGTTACTGTCTGTGGAGGGTGTTGGGGATGACTGTGAGGCGTGTTACAGTCTGTGGAGGATGTTGGGGATGACTGTGAGGCGTGTTACAGTCTGTGGAGGATTTTGGGGACGACTGTGAGGCATGTTACCGTCTGTGGAGGGTGTTGGGGATGACTGTGAAGTGTGTTACAGTCTGTGGAGGATGTTGGGCATGACTGTGAAGTGTGTTAGAGACTGTGGAGGATGTTGGGGATGACTGTGAAGTGTGTTAGAGACTGTGGAGGATGTTGGGGACGACTGTGAAGTGTGTTAGAGACTGTGGAGGATGTTGGGGACGACTGTGAAGTGTGTTAGAGACTGTGGAGGATGTTGGGGATGACTGTGAGGCGTGTTAGAGACTGTGGAGGATGTTGGGGATGACTGTGAAGCGTGTTAGAGACTGTGGAGGATGTTGTGGACGACTGTGAGGCATGTTACAGTCTGTGGAGGA
This sequence comes from Hoplias malabaricus, assembly GCF_029633855.1. NCBI lineage: Eukaryota > Metazoa > Chordata > Actinopteri > Characiformes > Erythrinidae > Hoplias > Hoplias malabaricus. The sequence goes on along the minus strand of NC_089807.1, from coordinate 765,117 downwards.
TGTTGGGGATGACTGTGAAGTGTGTTAGAGACTGTGGAGGATGTTGGGGACGACTGAGTTGTGTTACAGTCTGTGGAGGGTGTTGGGGATGACTGTGAGGCGTGTTAGAGACTGTGGAGGATGTTGTGGACGACTGTGAGGCGTGTTACAGTCTGTGGAGGATGTTGGGGATGACTGTGAAGTGTGTTAGAGACTGTGGAGGATGTTGTGTACGACTGTGAGGCGTGTTACAGTCTGTGGAGGATGTTGGGGATGACTGTGAAGTGTGTTAGAGACTGTGGAGGATGTTGGGGACGACTGAGTTGTGTTACAGTCTGTGGAGGGTGTTGGGGACGACTGTGAGGTGTGTTACAGTCTGTGGAGGGTGTTGGGGACGACTGTGAGGTGTGTTACAGTCTGTGGAGGGTGTTGGGGATGACTGTGAGGTGTGTTACAGTCTGTGGAGGATGTTGTGGACGACTGTGAGGCGTGTTACAGTCTGTGGAGGGTGTTGGGGATGACTGTGAGGCGTGTTACAGTCTGTGAAGGGGGTTGGGGACGACTGTGAGGCGTGTTACAGTCTGTGGAGGGTGTTGGGGACGACTGTGAGGTGTGTTACAGTCTGTGGAGGGTGTTGGGGATGACTGTGAGGTGTGTTACAGTCTGTGGAGGGTGTTGGGGATGACTGTGAGGTGTGTTACAGTCTGTGGAGGGTGTTGGGGATGACTGTGATGTGTGTTACAGTCTGTGGAGGATGTTGGGGATGAGTGTGAGGTGTGTTACAGTCTGTGGAGGATGTTGGGGATGAGTGTGAGGTGTGTTACAGTCTGTGGAGGGTGTTGGGGACGACTGTGAGGTTTGTTACATTATGTGGAGGGTGTTGGGGATGACTGTGAGGTGTGTTACAGTCTGTGGAGGGTGTTGGGGATGACTGTGAGTTGTGTTACAGTCTGTGGAGGGTGTTGGGGACGACTGTGAGGTGTGTTACAGTCTGTGGAGGGTGTTGGGGACGACTGTGAGGTGTGTTACAGTCTGTGGAGGGTGTTGGGGACGACTGTGAGGTGTGTTACAGTCTGTGGAGGGTGTTGGGGACGACTGTGAGGTGTGTTACAGTCTGTGGAGGGTGTTGGGGACGACTGTGAGGTGTGTTACAGTCTGTGGAGGGTGTTGGGGACGACTGTGAGGTGTGTTACAGTCTGTGAAGGATGTTGTGGACGACTGTGAGGCGTGTTACAGTCTGTGGAGGGTGTTGGGGATGACTGTGAGGCGTGTTACAGTCTGTGAAGGGGATTGGGGACGACTGTGAGGCGTGTTACAGTCTGTGGAGGGTGTTGGGGATGACTGTGAGGTGTGTTACAGTCTGTGGAGGGTGTTGGGGATGACTGTGAGGTGTGTTACAGTCTGTGGAGGGTGTTGGGGATGACTGTGATGTGTGTTACAGTCTGTGGAGGATGTTGGGGATGAGTGTGAGGTGTGTTACAGTCTGTGGAGGATGTTGGGGATGAGTGTGAGGTGTGTTACAGTCTGTGGAGGGTGTTGGGGACGACTGTGAGGTTTGTTACATTATGTGGAGGGTGTTGGGGATGACTGTGAGGTGTGTTACAGTCTGTGGAGGGTGTTGGGGATGACTGTGAGGTGTGTTACAGTCTGTGGAGGGTGTTGGGGACGACTGTGAGGTTTTTTTACATTATGTGGTGGGTGTTGGGGATGACTGTGAGGTGTGTTACAGTCTGTGGAGGATGTTGGGGATGACTGTGAGGTGTGTTACAGTCTGTGGAGGGTGTTGGGGATGACTGTGAGGTGTGTTACAGTCTGTGGAGGGTGTTGGGGATGACTGTGAGGTGTGTTACAGTCTGTGGAGGCTGTCCTGGACGACTGAGGTACGGTAGAGACTGTGGAGGATGTACAGTCTGTACATGTTCTCACACACAATGATGAAAACTAGTGTAAAGCAGGTGTCTTTCCACTGGCAATGAAACCTGAGGGCTTTAAAGAGCCCTTAAAGCTGCTTCTTCTGGTTTATTTTGTGTATGAAGGAACTTATTAAAAGTGTAATAATATTACGTGATAATTGTGATATTTTGATGATTAAAACATAAATTAAATATGAGGCGCTCCTCCTTGTGGACTCCTCCAGCTGTAGTCTGGCAGTGCATGTTTGTGCATTTTGAGGGAGTGGTTTTGGAAGGACGGCAGCACGGAGGGGTTAGGATTTTTGTTGGATGCTTTCAGAAACTTGCTGCTGTCTACAGAATGACCCACTCCAGCTTTATGTGTTGTCCATGAGAAGAATGTGGAGTAGAATAAAATGTCCAATGATGAATCAGGGAAGTTGGCCTAATGCACCTTTTACAAAATGACTCCTGCTTCATTGCCTGTAGTAAAGTTGATGGCAGCAGACCAATCAAAGATGGAAATCTCAGCCAAGCTCGTCAAATATTTATGATCCGCCTCACCTCCAAAATCACCTCATCAGAAAAAACGAGGCACAAAAGGAACAATGAGTGAGGTCTTGAATTCATCCCCTGAATAATTCAAGCAGCTTATACAGGACAGAATGGAGGGAGGGCGGCACCGCAGAAAGAAGTCTTTAACTCAGGTACTTACCTATTAAACAAACAGTCCCAGCTCTTTAATCTGATTGGCTGAACCATTCCGAATACTCGTGTACACTCACTTTGTATCTTCTATCATAATTTCTTAATCCTAATCATTTACTAAACCTTTACTCCCAGGGAAAGGTTTAGATCTCTTTCTGCTCACTTCTGCCCCTCGATAATCAACCACACCTGCGTTAATCTCAGAGATGCATTAACCATGGTATCTCTGTCTGTGGTTATGGTCCCAAACACTGTCCACAGTCATGTCAGACTTAAGTGTTAGTTTAAAACATTGCCTGCTGTGGCTCGTCGGTTCCTGCCGTACATTTCCCTTAATCCCTGGCACATGTCAGAAGTGAAGGGCAGGAGTAGAAGCGGTGTGGTGGACCCAGTGATGTTTCTGGACAAATTGAAGTAAGAGGTTTCTCTGATTTCTTGCTCTGCTGTTTCCAGACGCTGTAAATATTAGGGCTGTCCCGAGTACCAGTTTTAAGGCTCTGGAACTTCAGCAGTGAGATTTAACAAATATTCGAAGTTTTGCCCCAGGGTGAGGGGTCTGAGAAAGTCAATAAGAAAATCTACATTTAACGTCTATCTGCTTTAAAATCCCAATCCCCAGGCTGCTTTCCTTACAGCATGACTTTCCTCGCCAGCCTCTCTTAAGGGCACAGCACATGTAGCTGTTAGCCAGCACTTTGTGGATGTAACAGTCTGTCTGCAGGTACGAAGCTGATGGAATCAACTGCAGTGTCTCCACGCTATGTTGTGTGTAGTTCAGTATTTTAAAGAAAAGACATGTATTGTTAAGCTGTTTTAGGTTCATGTTTCCTGGAGCACAGCAGAGGGCTTTGTTATTAGCTGTTAGCTCTGGAGAGTATGTGTTATTCTTCTCACTGTGCTTTGAAGAGTTTTCAGGAAATTAAAAACAAACCTGCATTATAGAGTGTAATTCAAGCCAAAAATGCTTTGCAAAGTGCTGTAATGTTTGAGGTTTTTAAGTTCACTTTTATCAATATCCTTCATTTGGAAAAGGAAAAGAGAAAGAAAAAGAAAAAAAAAAACAATGAAAGTTAATATCAGAATCTGAAAATTAAAAGGTAGACAAATATTTGCGTCCAAAACATTGATGACCTGGTTACATTGTGACATATTGCCTTTGATACGTGCCTCAAACAAAGTTTGATTAGGTGTAGCTTCATGTCTTTAGGAGATAAATTCTGCCAAAATTAAAAATGAAATTAAATAATCTGAGGAACAGCACAGTGGTGCAGCAGGTAGTGTCTCTGTCACAGCTCCAGGGTCCTGGAGGTTGTGGGTTTGGGTCTTGCTCTGAGTGACTGTCTGTGAGGAGTGTGGTGTGTTCTCCCTGTGTCTGCGTGGGTTTCCTCCGGGTGACTGTCTGTGAGGAGAGTGGTGTGTTCTCTCTGTGTCTGCGTGGGTTTCCTCCGGGTGACTGTCTGTGAGGAGTGTGGTGTGTTCTCTCTGTGTCTGTGTGGGTTTCCTCCAGGTGACTGTCTGTGAGGAGTGTGGTGTGTTCTCCCTGTGTCTGCGTGGGTTTCCTCCGGGTGACTGTCTGTGAGGAGTGTGGTGTGTTCTCTCTGTGTCTGTGTGGGTTTCCTCCGGGTGCTCCGGTTTCCTCCCACGCTCCAAAAACACATCTTCGTAGGTGGATTGGAGGTTCAAAAGTGTCCGTAAGTGTGAATGAGTGAGTGAATGTGTGTCACTGTGATGGACTGGTGCCCCCTCCAGGGTGTGTTCCTGCCTTGTGCCCAGTGATTCTGTGTAGGCTCCGGACCCACCGCAGCCCTGAACTGGATAAGGGTTACAGACAATGAATGAATGACTGAAATAACTTAATTTTTCACTCAAGCATGGGTCGGCACTGACAAAATTAATATTAAAAAACCTTTATGTCATTTCATTTTCAAAATGCTGGTATGCTGGTATTTCATGGTGAAATCCAAAACGAAAAAGCTCCAATTCAAGCACTACTTTGGCTTTGCTTTTTCTTCATGAACTGCATAATGCATAACTGCATAAATCTCCCCTTCATCAAAGTGCGTCTCTGGATCCAGGAGAGACCGTCCATGCTCTGGAGCATTGCTTGGACTTGAACTTAGTCTTAGTGAGAGTTCAGTGCGTAGTCCAGTGGAGGACTTGTCACAGTCAACCCTCTGTGTCCTGTTTGGACTTCTCTTTCTCTCCTTGGTCATGTGTGTTGGTTTATGTTTCTCCACCTTTACACATAAACCCGACCACATCCCACAGAACTGATCCCCACAGCTCAGGACAGCACCCTTCAGAGTGAAGAACACAGGAACCGTGTTCTCAGCAGAGGAGAGAATCCAGGAGGGCAAATTACCCATTCAGATCCATCATTGTGAAGGGTCACTCAGTCATTCAGTGCTCCAGCTTTCAACCTCAGCAGCCGCATGAGAGGTCAGAGAGAGAGAGAGAGAGAGAGAGAGAGAGAGAGAGAGAGAGAGACAAACTGTGTGTGTTACCCCCTTGAGGCTTCACAGTACTGTTTCTCAGGATGCACACTGAACATTCACAAGAGCCAGAAGACAAATCACCTGCTCCTCTTCTCGTTTCTCCAACTCTCTCCTTATTTCTCCTATTTTCTCTTCTCATTCTCCTCTTCTCTTCAGTTTTCTCCTCTTTTCTCATCTCCTCTCCTCTCTTCTCATTTCTCCTCTTCTCTTGACTTTTCTCCTTTTATCTTATTTTCTCTTCTCATTTCTCATCTCCTCTCCTCTTCAGTGTTCTCTTATTTTCTCTTCTCATTCCTCATCTTCTCTCTTCTCTTCTTCTCATTTCTCCTCTTCTCTTCACTTTTCTCCTCTTTTCTCATCTCATTTCTCATTTTGTCTCTCCTCTTCTCATTTCTCCTCTTCACTTTTCTCCTCTTTTCTCTTTTCATGTCTCATCTTCTCTCCTCTCCTATTCTTTTTTATCTGCTCATGTCATTTCTCTTCTCTCCGCTTCTCTTCTCATTTCTCCACTTTTCTTCTGTTTTCTCCTCTCTTCTCCCATCTGCTCTTCTATTCTTTTCTCCCCGACACCATGTACCCTCTCTGATGCTGGGTTCATTTTGAAGTAGACAGAGCACATGAAAGTTGGCTGGAGGCTTCAGGTCCAGAGCTCCACATCAAGAGGCTGTGGGCAGGACTGGATGTCCAGCTTTGAACCAGGCTGAGACGCCAGTGTGTGTGGAGTCCTCTAGCCCTGCAGTGCAGGTCTGATGTAGCTCCTTTATCTCCAACACTGCCTCCTGTGCCCGAGGAAGGCGTTTGACCTCAGGCTGGGAGCAGAGGACGTGGGACTGTGGGGTGAAAGTAGTCCAGCTGTTCTACTGTGTGTTAAACCAACCACAGGCATTTTTACCAGCATTACACTGCATTATTGCATTAACAGGAGTCTGAGAGGAAGTGTCTCAGAGGAAGCATATGCTCTCCACCTCCTCCAGGTAGAGGCAGTGTGTGAGACTGTGTGGGGCACAGGGTGAAGATGATGATATGGGGCTAGAACACCTTTACAGGTGGAGCTCCTTCACTCCTAAAAGGGCAGATCCATGGCTTCACTCCAAAGAGGGGAGCTTTATTGCCCCACTACCCCCTGCTAAGAGTACACTCTTAAAAATGCAAGTGCTACAAAGGTTCTTTGAGCGAAGCCATTGAAGAAGCACTTGTGGTTCCATAGGGTATTATTTTGCCGATATGTTTAAATGTGTAAAGAACCTTAAAACCAAGTGATTTTAAAGGTTCAAAATGCATAAAAATAGTGATGTCATGACAGTTTAACAGTGTAAATGTGTTTGTATAGATGTGTTTGGGTGTAAACAACATCATGGGGCGTCAGTCCTCTTATGAGGCACTTGAAGTTTTGAGTCCTGTCTCCTTATAACCCCCTCCACACTCGCAGTGCTCGGACACGGTCGCACTTTAAGCCCAGAAACACCAAACACTCTGCTTATCTGGCAAACCTTGTCACAATTCTGCAAGATAGCAAGCTGGTTTAAGGTGTCTGTCACCATACGACAGCATTTGTCCTGACATAGAGCGAAAGGATGGACGAGAGACGGAGAAGCTCCTCATTCCAAACAAAGCATGTGCAGCAACAGATGGACTCCAGCAGCACTGCTGTGTCTGATCCACAACACACACTAACACACCACCACGTCAGTGTCACTGCGGCGCTGAGAATGATCCACCACCACTGGGTCAAGCGGGAGAGTCTCTGAACTCTATCTCCTTCAAAGGTCCTTCAGACGTTAGGACAGAAACCGCAGACACTCCAGTTGCACTTTGATGAAACGGATGAATAAGAAGCTTTATTAGAAATGTATTGATTTACTGCCAGAGCAAGAAAACCCCTGATATAAACGTTATCGATCCCTTCAATAGAGAGCTACTCTGTATTTATTAGAGCCACATTGTTGGCAGTGTGCATGCATAATGTGCTGTCTGCGTTTGTGCAGTTACTGTACGAATGTGTGTGTGTGTGTGTGTGCGCATGCATGCAGAGGAATCTTTTAACCCCTAACCTATGCAGTAAAGCGCGTGTGTGAAGAAATGTGGATGAAGTATTGCTGTGAACTGACACAAACGTGTTTAGTTTGTACTTCATTTTTCCAGCGCGTCGCAGAGAGCCGGGAGCTTTATGGGAAGTCATTACTCATCATTACTGCTGAAACACAATGGCTTTTAATTGGTCTCTGGCTAGCCATTGGGGTCCCTGAGCTCGTAGTTATCTGGAGCTCAGAGTCTTTAATTCAGCAGATTGTTCCACTCGTTCGCCTGATGATGACACCCAGTGCAACCCATCATTTACAGCCATTATATCTGAAGCTCTGATGACCGTCCTGGGCTTCTCTGGGGTCACACTTCAGCAGCTCTAGAGTCTTTAAAAAATCCAGCGTAACACATCCCACATGTTTTATGAAAAAGCAAAGTTTCTTCTCAATCTCTCTCTCTCTCTCTTTCTAAATCTGGGTAGAACTTCAAAGCCCAGACCTTTAGTTATTAGACTCATGTGTCGCTTAAATAAAACATCACCCCCTGAAAAAATACCATCAGCTCAGAGCTAGCAGCTTTATTTTGTGGTGGTCTGTGCAGGCAAGGCCAGAGGTAGAGCTGTAGGGGGCGCTTTCAGGGGTTTGTTAAATGGGCTATATTGTACGCCTTTGCCATAAGGAAGCAGTTCTGTTTCTTAATGAAACGTCTGTGACCTGCTTTGGTCCAAACCCCACGAGCCCCACAGCAGTGTTCTCCCCCTGTGTAAACAGCCCTGTTCAGAACGCCCGCTTTCAGCACCTGTTCCTTTAAATGATAATGAGCCGCTCGCTGTTCACCCCAACCCCGAGCGCACAGCAGTGAGGAGCGAGGAGCAGAAGCTCTGGTTTTTAGCCGTTTTCTCTGAGTTTAACCTCGTCTGTGAGCTCTCACATAAACACGGGTCCAGCGCTGTGATTAGACAGACTCAGACGAGGGGGCGGGGCCATTCTAAAGTCTCTGCACTTGACGTCAGAAAGAACTTACAGTGGGAAAAACAGCAAAACAAAACAAAACAAAAGGGGAGTGGATTAAACGTGAAAGTTAATTATTCTCTGTTTTTTTTTTCCAGCTGTGCTTCCAGGATCAGCCCAAAGTCTTCTTCCTGCTCTTCTGAGCGCGCCGCTCCTCACTTCCGTGTGCCTCTGTGTCCTGCTCCTGACCAGATGATGGGCTACAGTCCTTTATGATCCCTCGCGCAGGTCGCCCCCAAGGCAGCAACCAGCACTGCCCAGAGTGCCCCCTCCCCGTCCTTCCTCTTCCCTCCATCTCAGTTCCTTTCCTTTGATTTATTTATTCACATCTGACCTCATTTCTCCCCGTCAACCCTGCTTTATCTCCCTCAGTCTTTGTTTCTATTGCTATCTTCTGCTTCATCGAATTTAGCATTTAGTGTTTGGCTTCTACGACCTGCAGCTTCATTTTAAACTCAACCATTCTCTGTGTTACCATCCCATCCCTCTAGGTTTGGTTTTTCTCTAGGTTTGTTAACCACAACCACCCCCTCCACTCATCATCCTACCTCTGCACTCCCTTTCTATGTCTCCGACACACCAAAGTGTCAACTACGCTACCAAAGATGATGGCGGTTCCTCAGACAAAGAGAAAGTAGGGGTCAAAATGGGGCATAAGTGGAAAAAATAAAAGCCCAGGGCAACTCATCTCTCCCCTTAGACTGAATGTAAGGTTGAGTGTGTGGACTAAAGCAAGGTAAACTGGACCGAGATGAGTCAACCTCACGTTTGACCGATTCTGAAGACCTGAAAGGACCGGAGTCTGTACATTTACATGTATATGCTATTATCACATACGTATCAACAACAGAACGCAGAGTGGACGAAACCTGCGACCCCTCAGACTGCGATAAAGTTAAATTAAAGAAGCACAAGTTTATACACTGTTTTGTAATCCTTTTTGTTCCCCCCTTGTGGTATGTTGTCCATCGGCAAATGTGCTGTATGCCTTGTCCATTGGCTTAATTTCCAAGATACGTTTCCTATCCTGCTGCTGACATTGTCCACTTAGTGGAACAGTGGTCAAAGAGAGAACTTTACATCCCTCTTCCAGGGTTGTGAGTTACGATGGGAAACATCTGCTCTTCGCTCATCATCTTCCAGGTCTGAGTACAGTACAGTAGAGAAGAGGGAACGACAATGGGTTATACCACATGAGGGACATTTGGCTGGGTTTCTAAGTGCACTGACCACCTGCTAATTAAGGACAACAGGAATGGGTATCTCTGCCATGCCAAAGGAAGGACAGGAAGTCTTTCTGAACTCACAGATGGACTTCTGCGATGAGGCGGCTTGGAAATTTTACATCTTTCAGAGTGCATCCATGCATTTCATTGGCTGCTGATTATGAATGTCATAAAGGGACCTCAGCTGGACGTCTGCGAGAGGAAACAGACTGCACTTGCAAGACTCATGAGTGAGGAAACGTCTTTTAGTCGCACACCTGGGCGAAAAGACTTCAGCTTTCATTTAAACATCTTCAGTAACTAATGAACATTTCATATTAAGCAATACTATATATTATGATGATGATGATGATTTTGAACATCTGCAAAGTTCAGCACATGTTTCAGTGACAGAATCCATGCTTCTGAGCACACGCCCGGTAACACAAACACTCTCCGTGAGCCATTCCTTCGGGGCAGTCTTAACTTTGCGGGACCACATTCCTTAGGAGTGCATCAGGGTTCTGCATTAGGTCCTATTAAGTGTTTTATTTGCATGTGATTCATGGAAATGACCATGCAAGCAGAGTGTAAGGAGCACAAAACAAATCAGGATCGCACGGGAAGTGGAAGAGGAAGAAACCACGTGTGCCTCCCGAGTGTCCACCTGAAGGGTCATTTTCAAAGTTAGAGAGATATAGATGCTATCATACAATCATGTACACGTTTTGCTTTGACCCACTATTGTCCATGTTGATGTCCATCCTCTGTGTGGTGACTGATTCCCGGGCGAGGCTACAATCCCAAAATCACAGAAACAATCACCTCATCCTCGCCCCTGCTTGTAAAATCCGCTCACACTCATATTTAATCGAATCATATGTATCTTAAGATGCAATACTGCTTGTGTCTGCTGCCATGCCGTGTAGTGTGAAGGGAGGTGACCTGGCGTCTCAGGTCATTTTCACAACAGGTAGCAGTAACAAAGCCTTCTGGACTTGTATTTACCTCTGGTCCAGTGTACTGTACATCCTTTAGTCTTTATCAGTATATTACCATAGACTCCGCATTCGCCCTCACTGTTAGCGCATATAATAATCAGCCATTTATCATAACCAAACATAGGCACAGAGATACTTCCAGAACACTGTAATTGGTTTTAAGAGAGCAATGACAATGAGCTGCAGTGGAGTTTATTCCTGTCACAGCACATTATTCACAAGCCTGAGGCTCTTTCACTGTATTAGATTCACTTCAATTTACATATCAGTGTTATTTCATTTAATCCAAACGTCATTTATTAAACACTATACGCTTTCATTTACCCAGCAACACCCAGCTTTATTAACCACTCAGTATCCCCTCCTAAAAATGGTTCTTCAAGTCTCTTGATTAAAGAGAGTAACGTTTAGGTGTAAAAATAAGTTTTAAAGCATTTCTCGTTTTCATTGTGTGTGAGTGTGTAATGTATAATTGGAAGGAACCAAGACTCACATGGGACCCATGCTCCTCTGGTCAAAAAAGTTATAATTCTATAATAATATTTGATCCAAAATGTGTGCGTTTGGTTTAGACGATTTTATAGATGATTTCAATGATAGAGATCATAAACCTGACATTAATTTATTGTTATAAATTGTAGTTTTTAATAATACTCCACAGTTATCAGAAAATAACAAACGAGGGGGATATGTTTAAATACTGAATTACAGTCATATGTTACACAAGAATGCTTTAAAACTAAGTTATACACTTAATATTTAATTGGTAAAATGTAGCAATAAAACAGGGTTTTCCTGTTGTTACAATATCCAAGTTGTTACCACAGGAAAAAATCAAATAAAACAAATCTGTGCTACTACTGAACCATATTCAACACATCAATCTGAAGAACCATTTCACCATGCAATAAACCATTTACACATCACATGGTTCTATATAGAACTTATTAATCTGAATTGAACCATTGTATTCTATCTTTATCACTTGAATGGGTTTTTTTTAAGAGTGTAGAGGATGTTGCAGCAGTCAGAGACCACACTTTCTATTTAAACTCCAGTCAAATCAGACTGTAGTCTGTTCCCCCAGTGGCCCGATTGGTGGCGTTTTCCGCCCTGCCATTATCCTCTATTAACAATGTGATGTGGCTGATATTGTATGTGTTTGATGTGCAATGACCACAATTGGACAATGACATAAATTCCTAGATGTTTATTTAGCTGCGGTCAGAAATGCTCATTCTGAACAACATGACACATGCACGGGAACATAACAAACACATTGACTGAATTTATCGTTCATCTCTGTCCAAGTCAATCCCATAGAGTAAAGACTTCTGGAGGGGGAGACAAGGTTGTTTCCCTTTTAATTTTTAGCGATGGAACAGGTTAATCCAGGGGTATTTAATGTACCTATTCACCCTTCCCACTCTCAAATTGCCCACAGTTGGAATACCTCTGGACTAAAAGGTCTTTATCCAGTTGGGGCGGTTTTGGTGGTCTACCAGGTCTTGTGTGGATGCTGTGAGTTTTTTTTTTTTTTTTTTTTTTCATAAGTTTTGAAATAATTTGTTTTTATTGACTTATTATCCGTGTGCAAGTAGGTTATCGTATCTCACCTCTTCCGTAATGAATAAGTTGTACTTAACAGAGGTTTGGCTGGAAATTAAATAAACAAAGGGTGGTCTCTGTATTTTAGACAGTGATGTGTTTAACATTTTATTTGCATTATAGTTTAGCAGTCGTCTTTATTAGTTCTGTGTGGTCACACTGAGGGGCTACGCAACGTATGCTAACATCCACTCTATAAGGTACACACTTGTTTCTCTGGGATTTGCCTCAGTGTGTCTGAGAGAGAGAGAGGACAGGAATGGATTAGCTCCAGTCCCAGTGCATTAAATTAATGGTAAATAATGGCTATGGAAATGACAGTGACTCTCCATATGTAGCAGCATAAGTAAGTGAGTGGAAAAGAGCAATGCTCAGTGAGTGTCTCTCACCCTCACTCCACTCTTCTAAAGTCACTGGGCTGGCCTGTTCTTCAGTGTACAGTGTGACCTCCCCATTGCTGAAACACATCTCACTGTTTGTGAGCGCCATGTTTCATGGCTTTGAGGTAAACGGGGCTTGGACGAATGGACGTGCGCTTGCCTTAAATGACCATGAAGTGAGCTGTGGAAATGGGATTAATGTTAAATCATTTAAAAAAAAAAAAAAATCGTACCGCACACCAAACCCTCAGCACACAGATGGGTAGAGCACATTCAAACTCAAGTAAGTACTGAGCACACATTGTCACTGATGCAAAGCACCACTCTGGGTTCTAACAGTGCCAGTTCTACCATAGCGACTGTTCGACAACACACCGTGCTCCCACCTCAGACTGTCTGCTCCAGTGACTGTAGAAAACATGAGCTGTTTCTCAGAATGCTAGAAAGGACTTGTGTTCTCTAGAAGTAGTCTCCTGGCAAGAGCAGATTGGTGATGCCACAGTAAATGGTACTGGATCATGACTTGCCAATGAGAACAGCATGAACATGTTGAGACCTTGTTGTTTTGAGCGGAGAGGGAACAATATCCAGGTTCTTTAACCTCTCTGGACATTTGTGTTCTTCAGTTTTGGAAGGTAACTTTGACAGTGGAAGATGACGTCATGGACAGCACAACATCTCTCAGAAATGAAGTCAGAGCAGGTCTAGCGCCTCTACCGGCTGTTTGTAGCATGAGATGTAGGTCCACCCCCTTTTTCTTTTACCTCTAAACTGCCTTTCCATCTCCAGCATTTAATTCCAACAGTTTTCCACATATTTAAATGTTTATTTCCCCCATTAATCAACTTTTAAAATGTTATTCTGCTTTAGAAGGAGGTGTTACACTTAGATATGAAGTGATTGGTCTGAGACTACCTTGGTCTGTAGGACCCGCCCCCTTCCACACATATTCATTACATGGAGGAGCTGTGCTGTAGTGGAGCACCAGTTAATCGTATTATTCTATGATTTCTTATAACTATTAAATGCAGTCTTGTTGACAGTAATGTTGTGTTCTTGCAGTAACCATGCTCATGGGAATCTGCTTCAGACACTGTGATTTAAATACCTTATTACAACTCTCCTTTTTACCTTTATGGGTGAACCAGATACTGGCATTTACCAACATTCCATTTTAATTTAAACGAGGCAGCACTGACATCCTGGCATCGGTAGAACTTTTAATTCCACCTTAAATTGTGCTAAAGTTACGTTGTAGTGCCTGCGGAGCTTTCCTCTCCACTTTAAATGGAACAGAAATTATGTTGCCCTGGTAGATTTATCCATTCCACCTTAAACACTACACAGTTTAAGGCGGAATGTGTATTCTACACGGAGCAAATGTGATTTGATAAAGGGGAACTAATGAGAAATTAAGTTTGTTTGCAGCCTGTAAAATTCTGCACTGCGGAGACAGTGGTCTCTGCTCTGGAAATGGGCGTGTCTACCCAAATGAAGAGGCGTGTCTGAGATTCAGCTCTGCAGTATATGCACTGGTCCACCCAATTTTGGAGGCATGTCTTTCTCTGGCATCACATTTGACAACACTGCAGACAATTCTATAGAACGGAAGGGAACACAGACATGCCATTCATGTTTCTTACAGTCATTGGCCATTGTCAACTCTTGGGTGAAGGGTACTTTCAAATCCAAAGTTCAGTCTCAGAAACTGGATGTATGCTCTGCTTCTCCTCGTCCAAGTCTGGTTTCCTCATGCTTCTGTTATTGCTGTTGATAATGGTGATAGAGACAAGGGTTAATAACATAATTCTCTGTTATAAAACTTTTATTACCACTCATGGGTACAATGTCTGTGAATACCACCTTTATAACGATATATAAACACACTTAGAAATTAACATTAGTGTCAGTTCATAATCTTCACTGCCTGTGGACACTGATGGGTGTGTGGGAAGATTGAAAATGCCATGGCTTTAATTACCATTAGGCTGCTTTATCCAAAATATATCTCATCCCAGCCACAGCATCTCCTACACTTCTCCAGATGTTACATAGTGCAGGCTCTGCAGTGCTGAGTAGCAATGGCAGAAGCTCTAGAAGTCTTTGACCTAGTGTCCCTTTAAAATTTCAAAGTGTGTAATAAACATGGTTATATATATATATATTTATATTTATTAACCCATGTTTATAAGACCTTTGAAGCATTATCAACGTGTTTATAGAGTCATAAAGATGTGAAGTTCACAGAAAGCGATGTGTTGTGTGTTTCATGACGTCCTGCTGTAGTTGGGCTCCAGAGCAGAGGCAGTGTTCCCATCACAAAGCTGTTTTCCTTCATTACTGATCATGATGTTGATTTGTGTTGGGCACGGACCCAGGAGCACGGGGTTTCTGTGCTGAATCTTGGCGTTGTGACTGTTGTAGGCATCCGCACCATCTGCCAGCTCCCGTTCAACATCCGTCAACAAAATGCAACTGTCTCCAACCTCAGACTGTTTCAGATATATTTATAAAAACAGATATGTTAATTTTTCTGTACTCATTAAAAGGAGGTTAATGAGGGGGACACTGTGTGGGTGATAGGAGGAGGTACAATCACAGACACAGAGGGAACTCCTGAAATGTGTAAGTGTTCAGAAAGCACCTCATTGTACACATCAATGCATGGAGACTACAGCCTTTTTGGTCATCGTTCATAAGGCTGTATCAGCCTCTAATGATCAGTGATGTAGAGTTACATAAACACCTATGAAAAATGAGTCCAGGGAGCATCAGACCACGCTGACCATGGCTTACAAAATACCCCCATCTCTTTCAGTTTGTATAAAATTTATTCTAAAAGTTATAAACGTCCCAATTTCTCATATTTTAGCACTGGTGTGTAACAGCCTTAAACTATTTTGTTTTATAGCCTTTATAGCTGTTGATGAAGGTTAATTTCACCTCTTATGGAAGCCTTGTGTTGGTGTCATGAAGCCTTATGAACCATGACCGGCAGCAGAGAGGTTCCACAGTGGTTTTGTTTCCCAGTAAAGAGAGAGGGATTCAGTTTTATTTATTTGCACTCAATGTCAATGATCTTAAAAACAGAGCTGCAGAAAAGGGTTCTTTTGTTGTGGAAGAACCACACTTGGTTTGTTTTATAACTGGCTATTTTTAACTGGACCAATTCATCTAACAGTTGTTTTTTTTTTTGTAAAAAAAAAAAAAAAAGTGGCTCTTCTAACATATTTCTGCAAAGCCCAGTTTCTTCAGGTGAAACATTACTAAGTCCTGTTTAGCAGGGGAGATTGCCCACAAGGGGGTGCTATAGACTCTAAAAAATAAACATGCAGTGTGTCAGGAACACAGCATGATTGTTTTTAGAAGTCTCAGCGCAGATTAAAAATAACTGAATACATTTACTACATGATTTAATTCAGAATAAAGTAGATGATCAAAAACAACAACACTTTCAGAAAGTCCTGCTTTACACACTGATCAGCCATAACATTAAAATGACCGCCATGTTTCTACACTCTCAGTCTATTTCATCAGCCTCACTGACCGTACACAGGCACTATAGTCCACCTGTTGCACTGCATACAGAGAGCTGCACCCACAGAGCAGGGGTGATGTGGTGGTGGTGGATCATTCTCAGTGCTGCAGTGACACTAACGTGGTGGTGGTGTGTTAGTGTGTGTTGTGCTGGTGTAGAGTGGATCAGACACAGCAGTGCTGCTGGAGTTATTAAACCCTGTGTCCACTCTCTGTCCACTCTGTGAGACACTCCTCCCTCGTTGGTCCACCTTGTAGATGTAGAGTCAGAGACAGTAGCTCATCTGTCGCTGCACAGTGTGTGTCGCTCGTCCTCTAGTCCTTCATCAGTGACACAGGACGCTGTCGGCTGGATGTTTTTGGTCGGTGGACTGTTCTCAGTCCAGACACTGAGGGGTTTAAAAACTCCAGCAGCACTGCTGTGTCTGATCCACTCTACACCAGCACAACACATACTAACACACCACCACCATGTCAGAGAATGATCCACCACCACATCACACCTGCTCTGTGGGGGTCCTGAGTGCTGAAATACAGGGGAAAGCAGGAATAACAAGGAATAGCTGGTGGGGGGTTATATGGCGTGTTGTTTACTACTTAAGAACAATTATGCCAGACGTTATATATGTCTTTTAAAGCATTTTAAACCTTATAAATATAGGACTGATTGAAAGTGTTGCCTAAAATTAATGACAAGAACAGAAAGTAGCCCTGAGTGTTATTTTAATGTCACACTCTTCTATAAAAGTAGTGTATTCCTCTTGTCTCGAAAGAACAAAGTCAAGGGTCGACAACTCTGCCATAAATTACACGTTCACACAACGGAGACGTGCTAAAACACATTGTACATCAACACACTGAGCCTCTCCCTCTTTGGTAA
The DNA here is from genome assembly GCF_029633855.1 of Hoplias malabaricus. Lineage (NCBI taxonomy): Eukaryota > Metazoa > Chordata > Actinopteri > Characiformes > Erythrinidae > Hoplias > Hoplias malabaricus. The sequence goes on along the minus strand of NC_089807.1, from coordinate 748,400 downwards.
ACCCAGGGTGGTGTTGATCTGCATTCCCTGCTCCTGAATCAGTGTTAAAAGCTTGCATTTTCTACTGGAAGCTCATCTCCATCTTTAACATTCACCAGAACCCAGAATCTAAAGAGAAAGCTCCCAGAACTGGTTCAGATGAAAGCTGCTGCTGGTGTGGACTCGGCCGGACTGAGCGCTGTGTTACAGACCTGAGAGAGGGGGTTATTTTCCTTCTTTTTAATATATAATCTTTAATTTGGTTTTATTTCCAGATGAACCGGTGCACAAGTCGAGAGCAGAGCTTGTGGTGCTGGGTGATGTATATTCACGGTCATGTAATGAAATATTTTAGAGGAAAAATATATTTGAAATATGACTCTGAAATGTATAAATAAATAATCATGAAAGAACAACAGCTGGTCTGCGTCCTTTTATCACAATCATCACCCTGCAAACACCTCACACTTGGCAAGATAACTTTAACCTCAGCTTTATTCTCTATCACATTTTACTGGGCTGCGTCACCATGGCAACAAGGAACTGTGTTAACCACATGGACTAAGTTATTGGGCACTGGCTCATCCAGTGTTTCTGAACTGAAGGCAGTTATTCAGGAGTGTGTTCCTGTTGGGTGCAGGAAGAGTGTAGAAAGGGTTTACACTATGTACTGGAACATCACTGTGAGGATTTGTTTGCCCTGTGCCACAAGCAGCCCAGAATCTTGTTTTTTTGTGGACGTGCACTTTTCTGACACCTACCCATTTAAAAAAAAATAATAAAATGAAATGAAAATAGTGTCGCAGTCACACGGGTCCTTGAGGTTGTGGGTTTGAGTCCCGCTCCGGGTGACTGTCTGTGAGGAGTGTGGTGTGTTCTCTCTGTGTCTGCGTGGGTTTCCTCCGGGTGACTGTCTGTGAGGAGTGTGGTGTGTTCTCTCTGTGTCTGCGTGGGTTTCCTCCGGGTGACTGTCTGTGAGGAGTGTGGTGTGTTCTCCCTGTGTCTGCGTGGGTTTCCTCCAAACATTAAAAAGCATGAATGTGAATGAGAATGTTTGCTATCCCTGCTCCATAGGTGAGTAACACCCCAAACTTACACTGTTAATGTCAATGGAGCCTCACTATCATCTTGCAGCTGTAATTTTTTGTGTAAAAATATTGTTAGTATACACTACAAAGATTAACACTAATATATATATAATATGCACAGCCTCAAAGATTAAGTGTATTGTGTTAATGTAAACCTGGATCACACTGGGTTTGAAGCTAAAACTGTGAGGCGGCCTATCACCAAGCCCCTGTGGTCATAAGAGGGATGATACCCACTAAAAGAACGGGGTTATAAAGAAATACCCAGTGTTTATAGTCCGACTACACCACTCCTCAGGAAATAAGACTTTTAAATACAAGCCATTAACCAACAAGAGACCCAGGTTCATTTGTTGGAGACAGAGACCCGTTTTCCACAATCAATTTTATTTTTAATATAAATTTATTTTATTTCAATGATTTACACATTCAAACATTGGCCTAAAACACTCAAATACTTAACTGCAGCCTTAAATTAATAAAGCAACATTCATTAAAAAGATCAGTCAAAAGTACTATATATTAAATGACCATAAGGTAGCTGCCACAACAATTAAAGAAATAGACACTTCAACATAAAACAAATAAAAAAGCTTTAAAAACAAATAAAATAAAATAAAAAAAACAGAAATTCTGTCACAAATAAACAAGAAAAATAACGAACTATAACAACAAAACCAAAATAAACAATCAAATAAAAACCAACAAGGGCAGTATCCACTTAAGGAAACCACAGAAAGCTAAGAAAAAAATAAGCACAAAATTAGAAAATAACGGACCAACTAAACCCACAAATGAACACAAATATAATCTAATGAATTTCAAAAAGGAAACAAAAACTAAACTAAACACACACAAAAAACATTTACAAAAATAAATAAATAAAAAAGTAACTATTGCAAAATAAATTAACTGCGTCTTAAAGACGAGCTCAGACAGAGAATTAACCAAAAACAGAAATCAACAGAACACAGTTTAACAGCCATGTGAGTGTCACTAATTCAATGACAAAGCAGCAGCTTAAGTTAACCAAGGCTTGGAGAAAACAGCAGCACCACGTGAGGAGGAGCAGCTAGAGGAGTGTTAAACTCCTTTAAAACGGAGCATAATCTGTCTGCGTCAGCACTAAGTGGTGTGACAACCAATAGAGGAGAAGGAGCAGTTGGCAGAGTGATGGTTCCAGTGAAATATAGAATGTAAATACTAAGACAACTTGAAAGTTCTTAGAGAGAGGGAACAACATGTCGACCTGGAGTTAAACTGTGAAGCAGAAAAAAGGTGCAAACACAGCAGCGAAGATATGAAGCAGAGAATGAATGAAGGCCTCAGACCACGGCACAACACTAACACAGCAATCACTACCAAATAAATACAAAAATCACTCAGTTACTCCACACATTATAAACCCACACACAAAGAGAAACTGTACCGACACCCGGGGTCCAACCTGAAATAATTAAAACACGGAAATCTTTGCAGTCGTACCTCACTCCACCGGCAAACCACACGCCAAGCCAACGACAGGAAGGTCAATTCACCAGAAGTGTGGAGCTGAGCAGGCCCCATTTTTATAGGACTATGGTGATGTCCCACAATTAACCCTTGCCACTACCCTTCCATGAATATTAAATGGAAATAAATAACCATCTGCCACATTAGCACACTTTAGACTCAGGTAAGTATTCTTTGTACAGCCCTTAGGTTTGGACATCTTCAGTTCTCAATGTGTGGTGTATTCAGCGACGAGGGAAACGCAGTATGTTCACAAAGTATATAAGTAAGGTCTGAAAGGTGGAGGCCCCGAGTCACACTGCATTTATTAATAACTGCCTGATTCACATTCTATTCTGAGATTGTTCAAGATGCTGTGATAAGCAGTGAGTAATTAACGAAGGAAAATCATTAGCAAAACGCCCTTGGGTTTATGCATTAGGTGCAGACATGCTAACGCAGGAGAATTTATACTGGGAGGCTTTCCCAAGAAACAGAAAGCATGTCACACAGGGTGTGTCTAATAATGTAGCACTGCCTCCAGAAGCATCTGCTTCAGTTCCTAGTGGCAGTGCTTTCAGAAATGCTTCACAATGTGTTTCCTTTAATTTCATTAAAATGATTATGTTTTCTCTGGGTGTCGTGAGTATTGAGGTCACTGTTACAAAAAGGTTGTGATTAAAATCAGCCACTAGTTCATTAGCTGCTGTTTTGCACCTGGCACTGTGTTGTTTTTGCTGGCTTAGTGAAAATATCTCCAAAACATGAGTACATGTTTATTTAGGTATCTACCACCTAGATATTCCTAACATTTCAATGTTCTGATTGGTTCTGGCTGGTAGTTCGGTCGCTAAGTGAGCTCTCATCCACTGGTGGCGCTGCTTCACTAAATCTACAGAGACTCTGTTGCGAATCTGAAAATGAATCACAGAAACAGTACATATGCACATTATATATATATATATATATATATATACACACACACATATATACACACAGTACCAGTCAAATGTACATCATCTCATTTATTTGTTTATTTATTTATTTATTTATTATTTTCTAATTTGTAAAGGAATGTGGAAGACATTTAAACTATGAAAGAACCCATATGGAATCATATATTAAACAAAAACAAAAAAGTGTTAAACAAACCAGAATATGTTTTATACTTTAGATTATTCAACATAGTCATCACCTGGAATGGTTTTCATTTCAGTGACCAGCTGTGGCCTCGTAGAGAGTTCATTTGTAGAACTGCTCCCTTCTTAATGTGTCTGAGACCAGAACTTGGGTTGTGCAGAGGTCGGGGCTGGTACACAGTTCTATACAGTGAACAGCCCTATCCCACAAATCACTAATGAGATGTCAGTGAGTTTTGACTGGTACTCATATATGTACATATACGTTTATTATCCCATTGGTCAAGGGCTTTTATTACATATTATTAACTGGCTACAAATAAAACGAAAGCAGCACATGGCAATAAGAGCTTCTCCCCTTTTCTTGCTCTGGGCGGGGCTTTCTCTCCTCATTCAGGGGTCCGTTATTCAAAAATGCAAAAGGAAACTATGAAAATCCAAATACCTACAAAAGGAAATGAAGAAAATGCATCATGGAAAACAGGCAAATGACTTGATCCACAAATGCAGATTCAACAGTTTATAAATTAATTTTAAATATGAGACTGTGACTTTACAAAAATATGCAATGAACCTTTAAACCAATGCATTAATTTTCACATAAAAACTATGATGAGACCGTGAGACACAGACTGGGACATATTTATCTGTGAAGAGTGAATCTGTGAATCAAGTATTTTGAGACTAATCTCTTCAGTCCGTCAGCCACTAAACCCAATGATTCTGTTTCTCCTCTGACCCTAATGATAACTCTTTATTATAAAAGTGAACTATCACACTACAAATCCATCCATCCATTCATCCATTATCTGTAACCGCTTATCCAATTTAGGGTTGCAGGGGGTCCAGAGCCTACCTGGAATCATCGGGCGCAAGGCGGGAATACACCCTGGAGGGGACACACTACAAATCACCTTTATTATTTTCATTAACCTTTAATGTAACCAGGTATGTCATTACTACACGTTTTTATTGATATATAAGTGTTCTCAGCGTGTCCCGCGGTCCTGGAACAGTGTATTAGCTGCTGTTTGCTGGTGACATGCATTTGTTGAATTTGTAGCTGTGGTGGACAGTAACAAAGTAAATGTAATTCGTTACTGTACTTAAGTACTTTTGTCATGTATCTGTACTTAACTTAAATATTTTCATTCTGAGCGACTTTTTACTTTAACTCAACTTTAACTTTTTTGCTCCACTACATTATGAAAACCTGCCGTTACGTTTGGTTTATGTGCTGGCAAAACATGTCTGAACAAATCTCCCAACTCCACCCAGCTCTCCGCGTGGCATCGTTGCCAGGAGACGGACGGAAACAGTAGGGTTTCTTCTTACCTTAGGTTTCTTCACCTAAAGCCAAGTAATAGGAAGGCAGATTTTTTTATTTTAAGTGTTGTGTGTTTGGGAATGTAAGTCATCACTTGTTTCAGTTCTTAAAACCCTTATGAATTAACTAAATGAGTTGCACTGTTTAATTAGAATCAGCTGTGATTATATTGTATGGTTTAGTGATCTGTAAATGTAATTAATCACTTCAAACTGAGGGTGGGAAACAGTTGCAGGTTTTATAACAGTGTTTTTAACAGTATAAATCAACACAATACTTAAAGTGAGTTCACATCCAGAAATATTCCAAATCCTGAAAATCAGTACAGTGAGATAAACAAGTCCAAAACTAAACTGAGTATCAGCCTGAAAAACTAAAACATATTTAAGAAACAGATGGCTCAGAACTGCAGAACTAGCTCAAACAACAGGCCCACTTTTGCAACTATGAAGACCAAACAGAGAGCTTAAAGGAACTGTAATATTTTTTACCTTAAAATTACCTTCAGAAATTATTGTGATGCTTCCCTGAGCTGGCATAGAGACAATAGAGCCAATAGGGACAATGCTAATCTCAGCTCGGCACTGCAGAACATGCCCTTTTGGAGGAGGGTAGGCACGTTTTTTCCTGTGTTCCCGCTCTTCATTTTTATTAATTTGTTTTTTTTTTTCTTCCTGAGATGTTCAAATATTTCCTTTGTTTAACCTTTTATTCATTCTGTGACGTTCAAACCAATATCTGAGGAAACCTCTGGTGGTGAATTTGCTGCTGTCTGCAATGTGGAGGAGTTCATGTTTTTGGACTTCCTCATTTCAACTTGATCCATATTCGTCTGACTGCGGACCAATCACAGTCACTGTCAGTGTCGATGCGAAGCATGGTTAGTTATATTTCTGGAGAGGTGTGAGTCAAGCTACGGCCTAGGGTTCAGTTCGATGTGTGCTCTACGGTGTAGGTTTGAAGCAGGTGTAAACAGCTTGGTTGGATGCGACAGTTGATATAACATTCATTGTAATCTTTGGCTGTTTCTGTTGTGTTCATCAATGATAGATCAATTAATGACATTCTATTAAAAGACTGAGGAACCAAGAGTGACACTAGAGTGTTTTCACCTGCAGTGCGTTAAACATGAGTCTTGTTACAACTCTGATAATAGGACTTTAGAGCCATAATGTGTCATGGTACTTTTACTATCGATATTAAATTACATTTGAAGGTAAATACTTTTGTATTTTTACTCATGTAGAGATCTAAATCGAGGACTTTTACTGGAGTAATATTTTACATTGAGTATCTGTACATTAACTGAAGTATATTGTTTGTGTACTTTGTCCAACACTGATTTCTAAGAGGGAAATTATGTCATAATGATGGTTTAGACCTCACTAGACCCGCTGGCCTTGGCAAAAACTACAGGAAATAGAAATAAATTTCCCCTAAACAAGAAATACAGCAGATATTTGAACAATACTGGACAAATACTACAAAACTGGCTTAGTTTCTGAAGCTTTACCATGAAAGAATAAATGAGCCACAGTGTCTTAGTAAATCTCCTTCAGCAATAACATGTCTGTACAGTTCAGGCGTAGGTAACTAGACAGCGATTCTCTTTGTTTTGTAGTTTCAACTCTTTACTCTAGCACTGAGAAGGACGTAATGAGGAGCAGAGGCAGTTGGCCTCAAGTCCATGTACTCGTCATTAGAGCTTTTCCACGAGGCGCTGTCATTACCCGCCGGAGAAATCCACAAAATTGGCAGAGAGTGTGACACTGGGCATGGCCACAACTCTAATCCAGCTAAAGTCATCATTATTAAAGGGGACATATGAAAAATATTATTGTGTGTATCTGTAGCCTATCAGCACACACACTGTGAAACAAGACCACTCAGTCAGTTAGCATGGGGTAAAACGAGTCGTTCTGTTTCTGCTCAGTTTCTAACGTCAAGTGCAGAGACTTTAGAATGGCCCCGCCCCCTCATCTGAGTCTGAACGCTGGACCCGCGTTCATGTGACAGCACTAAGTTGGGGTTAAATGCAGCAAAACAGACATAATGAGCGCGGAGAAGTAAGAGCACTGAGTAAAAACTGAGAAAACGAGAACTGAGAAGAAAGAAAACCGAGCAAAAACAACTAAAAACCAGAGCTTCTGCTCCTTGCTCCTCACTGCTGTGCACTCGGGGTCGGGGTGAACAGCGAGAATAAATGTGAGTATACTAGGCATTGTAGTGGGCTATTTTGACATCTAAATGGTTATTAGGGTTAAAACATACAGGTATGGGGTTTAATGTTAAATGAATTCAGCTTAAGATGTTCGATTTTAAAAGAGAAATAGCCGAGGTTATTCATTCATGTGAATATGAGCATTATGTACAGTTTAACATGTGCCAACATAAGGAAAATATTAATTTTCTTTGCCAGGGACTGATTGGAGCCAGCTCTGGGACTGATGAGGACACTGCAGAGGTTGTGTGTCACTTGGAGAACAAGGCGCTGTTTACCGGCTTGGAACCAAAACAAGATCCAAAATGTAGTGTTTTTCAAGTGTTATCTTAATAAACTTAGCAGGAACATGTCATTTAAATGCGTTCTCAGGAGAGGATGTTTTACTTTCACTCGGAAAACCAAAAAGTTATTAGTTTCAGCATTAACTTTTATTAAATTCACATATTAAAGTTATATTAATATATTTTAAATTATCAGCATTTTTATTTGAATCAACATAATTTTGTTCATTAAATTATTTTGTGCACGAATTTTAATGTTGTATTCATTAATGTGTACATACTATTCTTTGAGATGATGAATACATTCATTCATTCATTGTCTGTAACCCTTATTCAGTTCAGGGCAGTGGTGGGTCCAGAGCCTACCCAGAATCACCGGGCGCAAAGCAGTATCACACCCTGGAGGGGGCACCAGTCCTTCACAGGGTGACACAGGCACAATATTTAATAGGTGATTTTTAATTTAAAAGTTGTGAGTGTGTGTCGACCTGTGAAAGACTTTATTATCCTCAGTACTAATTATTTACCCCTAAATATATCGTTGTTGTTGTTGTTTTTGGCTTGTTTTTTTCTGTTTTGTGGTTCTCAGATGGAACGTAAACGATAGAAACAGAAGTCTGATGGGGAATGAATATGTTGGCCCATGCGTAAACCTAAATTACACTCTGCAACTATAGGGGGAGCCCAGAAGCAAAAATGCCAAATCTTACCTAGTGTTCCTTTGAGCTGTCTGTAAATAAGCTTTAAAAATACAGTTCAGAGCTGTGTAACTGGCTGTAGATGAAAGTGCAACTGGTTAAAGAAGCCCACCCTCTGAGGAGCGTATGGGGCGTCTAACTTTGCTGCCTCTAAATCTGAGAATGATGCTGATGAACACAAAAGGACACACAGAAACCATAAAGCTCTTTGAGAAACATCATTAGACCCACCACCCAGCATTCCTCATCATCCGAGCATCTCACTGCTGGAAGACCCCCACAGTCTGACACTGGCATTGACAGTCAACCTGAGCAAAAGCCAATGGCTGAAGAGCTCTCACCTCATATGGTGTCATTCCTGCTGCGTCTGCAGTCTCATCTACATATCATCCACGGAGAGACACTAAGACGGTTTCAGGGGCAGAAGACACCGTGCTAGAGCTTTAAATGAAAATCTAGAAGCGGAGAGTAATGACAGAGTGACTCCCACTCAGAGCCAGCGCTAATTAGACCCCCGCTGTTCTGCCTGATTGAGTTGTGATTGAGGACTTTAATTAATGGTTTATCAGCCACTCCATCACCACACTCTCGGAAAAAAGTGGTGAACATGATCGGTTTGTAGCGGCTACAGCAGAGAGTTTTAGCGATGGATGATCACTTCTTCATCTGGCAATGAGGTCCACCTGAGAAACGACTGAGAAACACGAGAAATATATCGGCCTATTAAGAATATGGGCAAAACTTCTGCAGAGGAACAATGCAGTGGCTAATAATTCCAGAGAGGTAAAGCCCTCAGATCCCAGAGGGGTAAAATTCTCAAACCCCAGAAGGGTAAAGCCTTTAGAACCCAGAGCCTTAATATCAGTTTTAATTAAATACAATCAGTTTAATAATTTGAGCATGAACACATGTACACGGCTGACCAGAGAGGCTTGTAATGATTCCAACATATTTGCATTTTATCAGCAAAGTCACCTCAGATGCTCCATAAAGTGTGTTTAATTCCCTCAGTGTGAGATTCCCGTACACATTTTTGAGTAAGATAAATATTTGTCTGATAAAACCCTGGTGGGTTTACCTTAGGAGAGAGATAATAAGGAAAGTCTGTATGAGCTTTACCTCTGTGGAAGTTGAATAGAGGACGTGTTTTTACTTGTTGGAGGGTGACACCATGAGATGAGGCAAAGCCCTGGTTGAATTGAGCCCAAATGTTAAAGAAATAAGCTTGGGACCAAAAGGTTGCTGATTCAAACCCCTGGGCTGGAAGGACAAACGAGGGAGGGGGAGTGTAGAAACAGCACTTTACCTTTCCTCAGTTTCCACAGCTAAAATACCCTTGAAAAAACCACCTTATGCCCAAGTGCTCCCAGGGCGCGGATGTTCTTAATGCTCCTACTCACTAGAGTGTGTGTGTGTGTGTGTGTGTGTATCCAAAAGTCTGGACCAAACAAGGCAAGTTTGAAAGCGTCCTAAATGAGGGCTTTGAAGGCAGTACCCCAACTCTCACCCTATGTAGGATGTCATGACTTTTATGCCCAGAAACAAACAAAAAAATGTATACAGTACCAGTCAAATGTGTGGATACACCCACTCAGGGAGATTTTACTTTTTTTTGGGCCATTTTCCACATATTGTTTGTTTACGTCCAGATGTTTTTACGTCCAGATGCTCCAGATAGATAGATACATAGATACATACATACTTTATTGATCCCCAGGGGAAATTCAAAGTGTTTTTTCCAGATGTCTTTTAAGTTGAAAGGTATGTTTGAGGGGAAAAAAATTTTACAGAGTGGACACAGTGTTTGAAAACTCCAGCATCACTGTCAGTGTCACTGCAGCACAGAGAATGATCCACACCCACATTATACCTGCACTGTGGGGGTCCTGACCATTGAAAGGCAGACTGAAAAGGGGCAAGCTCAGTATGCAGAGCATCAGATGGACTACTGTGTGTAATTGTAGAACTACAAAGTGCTCCTGTGTGGTCAGTGGAGCTGAGAGAGTGGACAGTGGAGAAACAAGGAGGTGGTCATGATGTTACGGCTGATGGGTGATCTTGCAGATACTGGTTGACCCCTGTAGTTGTCAGTTAGCCTTGTTAACCTCCACTCACCCTCTGTTGTTTTCTTTAAGAGGGTTTTCAGGCGAGAATTTGGGCTTTGTCTTCTACTTTGGAGTCGTATGCAAATCAGAGTGGTGGGCTTTTTTAATTGGTGCTCTTTCTACTACTGCCTTCACTCCCAGTCTGATCTCAGACAGGAGCCTGTTCTGTGTGAAGAGGTAATGCTTTGCATTTGCTCTGGAAGCTTCTGTTTTATTTAATTAAGTTCATATTGTAAACCAAATGCAAATGATTTCAAAGTTCTCGTCAGTTGTAAAAATGTCACTGCTATGAATTTATGTCACATGAAACCAGTAGCATTTTGTGCTCAACTTGGAGATTGATCTGCAGCCGATGAGCTTTCCAACGGTCTGCAGTCTACCGTCTCACACTGGTATGTGATTGATTAAAAAAAGAGCTTTCCCAGCATGTGTAGAATGTGTACTAATTACATTCATTGACCAAATAAAAAAGAGCAGCTATGAGACAGATATGTAAATGATTAGAGGTATGGTTTGATTAGACACTGTTTCTTGCCACAAGGGTATAAAATTGCCCCTTCCTCTGTCCTATAACAAGGCTCTCGGGGGCTACTTTTGAACCACTTGGTGAGAGATTGTTAAGTGCTTGACCCTTCTGTGACACTCTGGAAGACATTTGGCTCAGTTGACAGACTTTGAGGCACTTTTTTTTACTGCAAGACATTGGTTCGACTTGACTCGGCACGGCTCGATGCACTTTTCCCTGGTTGCTTTTCCACTACCACAGCGCCCTCACAAAATGTAGATGGTGACGTTGCAAAACCCAGACATTTCTGTGAATCTCCTTTAGGTTCAGAACAGAGAGAGTGAATGTTTGGATTTAGTGAAACAGCACCTCCAGTGGACGGGAGCACAATTAGAGATTGTAAAATAACAACCAATCAGAACCAAAACTAAAATCTAATATAGAAACATAGAGATCAGCGCTGCTCTGTTTTGCCATATAAGGACTTGTGTTTGGAGTTCAAGGGCAGGGGGTATGTGAGCTCAGGTGCTGATGTGTAGGATTCTCCAGTTCTACTCATTGGTACTGGATGGATCTCCATCTCTCCAGAGAGCTTGTGTTGAAAATTGGCTCTGGGAGCAATGAACCTAGGCTCTAGGTAGTGCAGCTACTCCAGTACCATGCTTATTCATTTCCATGGTGCTTATACAAGCTCTGTGTGTTGGTGTGTGTGTGTGTGTGTGTATACACTTATGTATAAATATAAGAACCGTCTTCAAACTTTTTGGACACAGCCATTAAAAATGGAAGCCACACGGTTGGACTGTCTTTCTCCGTAAGTTCCTCATTGGTCTAAAGAACGCAGCTTTTTGTTTCTTCTCACTTTGGAAGCGTAAATTACCCCAGGGATATCATTAGGTGCATTGGTATTCTCTGCAATCTGTTATTTTGTATGTGTGTGTGTTTTTTTTTTCCTCTGCTTCTTGGTTTCTATCAATCTTTGCGTGAAAAACTCATCCACTTTCTGAACACGTCTCTCCTTTTCAATATTTTTTTAACCTAACGAGATGCATCTTCCTCCAAAATCCCCCGGAATGGTGATATCGCCTAAATTAATTATAATAGCACTCACAAAAAGAGCCCATTTTGTTTCTTTCAAAATGAATAAGCTCTGCTCTGACCTGCCGTTTGACAGAAAGTTACAGAGAGAGAGAGAGAGAGGAAGGTGAAATCGGAAGTGAAATGGATGGAGTGCTGGATTGATGCCATAATTATGGAAACGGAGAAGTTGGGCGAATGAAACTTTAGGCATTAAGCAATATTCATTCCTGAGAGGTCATCTACCCGCTTCAGTGGGAACGTCCTTTTACTGTTCTTTGTTTCTGTAAAAACACCCCACAGATTTATGAAGATATTCTGTTAAACTCAAAGCACACATAAAGCACTGTTTAAGACCCAACCAAAGTGCTTTACATTCTTTGTACATAAATAAATGAAGCTCAGAGTGCTATACTGAGTTTCTAAAAGAGGCCATTTTAAAATATAAAAAGGGTAAACCGTGCTACCACAGTTAAAGTCATAATAAAATAAAGTGAAAATGAAAATGTAAACCAAAAGGCTTTGGGGAGCAATGATGTCGGGAGGAGGAGGAGGCAGGTTTAGGTTCAAGGTGTAGTTTAATAACCTCCACAATGAGAAAAAAAGTCTAAAATGTTACTAAACACACTGCGACCTGAGACAGACACCAACTCTCACTAAGACCAGAATCAGAAAAGGATCCAGAGAAACTAAAGCTGAATGTTGGAGCATTTTCCCCTTGGTTTAGTTGGTTTTCGCACAAGGAAAAATCCAAGCGCAACAAAGTGCATCATGGCCGACGCAGCTGCTGGAGTCTTTAAACCCCTCAGTGTCTGGACTGAGAACAGTCCACCGACCAAAAACATCCAGCTGACAGCGTCCTGTGTCACTGATGAAGGACTAGAGGACGAGCGACACACACTGTGCAGCGACAGATGAGCTACTGTCTCTGACTCTACATCTACAAGGTGGACCAACGAGGGAGGAGTGTCTCACAGAGTGGACAGAGAGTGGACACAGGGTTTAAAAACTCCAGCAGCACTGCTGTGTCTGATCCACTCTACATCAGCACAACACACACTAACACACCACCACCACGTCAGTGTCACTGCAGCTCTGAGGATGATCCACCACCACATCACACCTGCTCTGTGGGGGTCCTGAGCGCTGAAGAACAGGGGCAATGCAGAGCCACAGATGGAATACAGAGTGTGGTCAGTGGAGCTGATGAAATGGACGACATTATATTAATGTTAGGGCTGATCAGTCGATCACTCTGGAACAAATGAAGGAATCACAGATTTACGGAGCCTCTCGTCCTCGATGGAGCTTTGTACATAACAGCTTTATTTCTTAGCTTCGAAGACGAGGTCTCCAGGTGTTTTCAGGACGTCTCTCTTGTCTCCTGTCTCTCTGAATCCAGGCCAGCGTCTGTGCGTCTTCGCTGCTGTGGAATCTGGGCTCCATCTCTCAGAACTTTATTAACACAGATTTACTGCTGTGAGTCTCTCGGAGGGTCTGCCTCGCATCTCAAACACTGCCTCTCCTGGCCTGGCCTCGCTCCCCAGCTGCTGCTCAACGCCCGGCTGCAGACGCTCGCGCGGCTCAATTTCAGCAACAAACGCCTGCGTCGGAGCCTGGTTAGGCGCGCCCTGCCGAGCTCAGGCCCCAAATTGAAGAGGAATTGCCTTTCTAACAAGACTCCAGAGCTCTGCTTAGCACTGACAAGCTGCTTTATAAACACCACTATTAAAGCCTGCCATAGCAGACATGCACAGTGCAGCTGGCCTTGAGGAGAACTCCACACACTGGAGAAAAGCGTCTAGAAGGAAATTATCTGTCTACAAGCTTCCATAACACTTTGTATGAGTTCTATGTCCATAAGGCTTTAGAAATCCCTTCATAAATTGGCAATAAAATCACTGTCCCCTCATTTTCATCCTCCTCCTCTGACCATTCTCCCTCTGTGAGGTGGTGGATTTGGAATGATGCAGATTTTTAAAATCCATTTAAAGCAGTTTTCTTCTGTTGGCTTTCAGTGGGCGGGGCTAAATTTGAGTTCATCAATCAGAAATGGAGATACATTTATGTCATTCACCTGAATAAAGACCCCGCCTACTGCCTCTAAAGGCCTGCTGTAGGGAGTCGAGGAGGGTCTCAGGGCGACGTTTGATTTATTATCCTACCTCCTACATTTTAATATGAGTGTCAGCACAGTATCTACAGAGTGTGAACTGACTGCAGGGTGTGTAACTATTTAATTACAACCCCAAGTTGGGACGCTGTGTAAAATGTTAATAAATGTAAATGCCAGTTCTAAATAAGTTCATATTTTACTTTGTTTGATTGTGAATAAAATATTGGTCTAAGTTTTGCAAATCATTGCAGTTTAATTATAATTACGCAGTGTCCCAATTTTTTAGGAGTTGGGTTGTAATTTAGATTTATTCAACTAAACATCAACTAACTGTTAGAAGTTGGCAGGAAGAGTCAGGAGACTGGAGTTTGGCGTTGACTGGAGTTTATTTACACATACACAGAGTCATGTATGAGTACAGACGGATCGATCACAGTCTATCACAGGATGGTCAGGAGTTTGGAGACTGGAGTTTTGGAGGTTTCTTCACCTACATACAGAAAACCACGGGCACAGCTTGGTCTTCAGTTTGTCACCATTTCCGTCTGTACCCAGTTCAGTCTGTGGCTGATTCCAGTCTTTTCTTAGTTTAATTCCAAATGTTTTAGAAGGGCTTTATATACACTGAGATTTCAGGGAAGGAGTAAGAGTAAGAAGAGCAGTTAGAGGAGGGGTAAGTGTGATGAAGAAAGAGGGGGATAAAGATGGGGGGAGAAGGTAAAAGAATGAGAGGACGGGTATGTGTGATGATCAAAGAAAAGGGCCATTAAATGGAGGGGGGAGATAGAGGAAGAAGGAGAGTTTAAGGGTAAAAGACAGTTTCTCTCACTGTCAAAAATCCTGACATCAATTCCAACTGTTTCCTTTGGGGAGACGTGATAGATCTATAAAGTCTAAGACAATCCACTTCAAGAATAGCTCTTACCTGCAGAAGCAAGGTAACTAAACTCTCCTAGGTACAGTACGTCATTACAATCTGTCGATACGATTCCAGCCTCTGTAAGAACACAAAGATAAATATACTGTGTGCATTTGTATCACACTTTTTTTTTACTAAATGTTGCTTCTTATGTATTGTATTGTATATTGGTTACTGTAAGTGTGTTATATTGTATGTTTGTGTGTATCGTGACACAACAGTGTTGAAATACATTTTGATGCACTATGTGGCAATGAAACAAATAAATCCATAAGTTACACCTGTGAATAAATATGTTTCTAGTAATATGTGGTACTTTTTTATTTGTTTGTTTTTACCTGACTCCTGAATGAAAATCTGGACACGCAAATCTATGGCAGCTCTGGGCAAGCTGAGAGTTGATAGCATGTCTCCTCCAGCTACAGCTATAAACTCAACTCATCAAATAACAGGAACGATTGAATGACCAAGTTCACAGTCTACAGTACATCTAAACATCTACAAATAGAGACCAGACTGTTCAAATGATCTGACTGTAGGTTGCTGACAATCAGTGGATGATTTGTTGACTGTTTGTACACTCTTATTGTGATGGTTCTTCAAGCGTTCTTTATAAAAACGATGGTTCTATATCAAACAGTGAACATTCACACTTGTAATAAAGAAATATTATTTATAAAATTCAGATGTTTCACTATTTGTTGCTCTGAAATGCCAGGCCTTAGACTTATGCTCAGTATTGTATCTCTCTCTCTCTCTCTCTCTCTCTCTCTCTCTCTCTCTCTCTAAACAGCATTTGGAGCTTTTTTAGACAACAGGGAGCACTCCAAACGTTGAAAATCATGAAAAGAGGTGATGATATTGTGTTATTGCTGCTCAATAGGTGGTTAACTTTGACTTATTTTGCTGAGGAATTATTTAAAGAGGAAAAGTTTAGAAATACTGTTCAATTTTATATACTTTGTACAGTTTCAACTTTATTCTTTTTAGCTATAGGTTTAGTATTACCCATTTTATTATTAATATGACTTTATATTTTATTATATTTTATTTTAATTTTACTCTTGTATTTGTTTAATGTGTGTAGACAGTCATCAAAGCATTTCACTGCAATTTGTACCATTTTGTATCTATGTATGTGACAAAAAATCTTTGATTTGATTTAAAAATTCAGGAAAGCGCAAACTGCATGAAAGTAAACACAGAGGGAAAGTGCTACAAAACTAAACAGCTCGAGTTACACATGAGTTTCTGTGGGAATTCAAACAGTGAATAAACACTTACAAGTTAAACATGTTGAATATGTACAAACAGCAATCTTGTTTTCCTCATTCCACCTTAAAAGATACAGAGCTTCTTAATGTAAACAAACCAGAGAGAACAGTGTTTTCCCACTTTGCTGCGTTTAACCTCGTCTTTGCGCTCTCACATAAACATGGGTCCAGCGCTGTGATTGGACAGACTCAGACGAGGGGGCGGGGCCATTCTAAAGCCTCTGCACTTGACGTCAGAAGTGGAGCAGAATCAGAACGACTTGTTTTATCCCATGTTTCTGACTTAGGCAGTGCATTGAAAAACTGACTTGTTTCACAGTGTAGACTCTCCCAATCCCTTAGTCATCGTGCCTATGCTTTTTTATAGTTTGTCCCCCCTTAAGAAGGAGAAAAAGAAGAAAGAGTGAGAGAGAAAGAGAGAGACTTTGCACTTCTGTGGCCTTCCACGAGTCCAGTACTGGTCTAGAAAACACGATTCTTCATTCCTTCACACTTTGGAAGCTTAAATTACCCCAGGGATGTCATTAGGGGCATTGGTATTCTCCGCAGTCTGTTATTTTGTATATGGTTCCTTTCTCCACTTCCTCATCTCTATCGATCCTTGTGTAGAAACACATTAACTTTGTATACATATCCATTCCAGGACCCCTTCATTTGCTCCTCATACATACATGCATGCATCATTTACGGACCCCCGTATCATTTGCGGAGAGTGATTCTCAGGTATCATCTGCCTGTCTTATGTAACCAGACCCTTGTAAAGCGATATGCCTCCACACGTGGCTATAAGAGCTGAAAGAGGAGTGATATGGGGCTGTTCACACAAACGCAGGTCAATAAGTCAGTCCATTAGATCTGGAGGAGAGTGGGGCAAGGTGAATAGGACAGAGGCTGTTGAGAGGGTGCTGTGATTGGTTGCTGAGCTCCTTTACCCCACGCAATTTAGCCTCGTAGGTTTTATTACCCTCCAGCTCTTGTGGCATAAAGGCAATGTTCACTATTTATAAAATTCAGAGGATGTTTCTTCACCATGTGCTGCTCTAAAGTCGTTTTGTGCTGGAAACTGGTCTAATGTGTTTATGAAGCCCAGGTATTGTAAAAAAAAAAAAGTCTCTGTCCGGTATGCTAGGTGTTCTCTCTCTCTCTGTCTCTTTCTTTCTCTCACTCTTGCTCTCTCTCTCTCTCTCTCTCTCTCTGTCTCTCCTCACGGCAGAGAAACAACATCTGGATGTGTTCAGACAGCTGAGAGAACGCCAGCTTCCTTTTAATGGTGTCTTTATAAAAATGAATCCTGTATCACAAACACAACCCAGATACACTGACTGTTTCTCCATCCCACTATCCACAGGTGTGTGTGTGTGTGCTTGTGCGTTTGGGTGAGTGTGCGGCACTATCCACAAATGTGTGTCTGAACAGCACCGTCCTCCGCTTTCTCTGCTCCTCGCCAACAATCTGCCACAGTTTAATGCTAAAATCTCCCAGAAGCACACTCCACAAAATGCAGGCCACGTCACGTCGGCGAGACGCAGCCCAATTTCCTGAGAGAATCGCCAGGCCTCTGAGGAATGGGTTCGTATTAGGAGAAGAAAGGGAACGTCACGTACGCTGCTGAGTCCTTGTGGCTGAAGAGAGCCAGAGTCAGAAATTGGGAAAGAGGAGAGAGAATGAGAGAGAGACCTACATAAATAAATAAATAAAACCTTCCTCTTTCATTTGCAGGCCCTCTAAAACAAAAGCACGGCTTAATGAATTGGAAATGGTTTTATCCACTGGAGGACATGAAACCAAACATGGTCGGGCACAGGACCGCACCACGTGGAAATTAGTTTTAGCGCGTCAGGGACAGCGCTCTCGCACTCGAGTGTAAATGAGATTTCAGACGCGAGCTGCTTAAAATGCAATGAGCCCCAAAAATGCCGTGGGACCACAGTGGGGGAAGCAGGCAACGAGGAAAAGCTCTGGGCTGAGAATGTGTGAAAGCGCTCCAGTTGGTTTTCAGTGACCCACATACTGCAGAGGAGAGTTGAATCTGTTGGAGCTAGGCCTTCGATCTGGGCCATAAATGCCATAACACATTCAAATGAGACACGAGCCCAACTTCAGGATAAATACTGTGATGTGGGGAATTGAGACACAGCCGTACTCTTCAGTAAAGCTTTATTAAGCACCCTAAGAGCAGTAGTGCAGAAAAGCACAAAGGAACCTGCAGCCTGCCCCTGACCAGCAGCCACCAAAATACTCATTTGCAACAGTGTCAGTGCTAAGCTAATTCAGACATGCATCAGTATTATTTTGCTGATCTGGATTAAAAGCAGATACAAGCTTTTTTTAAAGCATAGCATTATTTTTTCCTTATTAGCATGTGCTAGTGTTTTCTGTGCTCAAACCTTTGCTCACAGTCTACATTGCTACCTCAGAAGAAAATGCAGCCTCTTAGCAAGCACTGCAGGTTCACTGTCTCTGCTGCTGAACTGTGTATGAAGCAAAAGTGGCCATGTAATAAAAATAGACCACATGCAAGCAAACTGATCTGGCTACTTGTGGCAAGAAAAAACACGAATGCACTGGCTGGGACTGAACATGCTCAAAAAAACGTGACGTCTGGCAATATGCAGCCCTCATTTTTGTTTGTGACCGTCATTTCCACATGGCAAGTGGACATCCCTTCTCTGTCTGTCCAATCCAGCGCTGTTTATGTGAAATCACAAAGCTAAATAAAATGAGTGCTTAGAAATAAGAGCACTGACAAAAACGGAGAAAACGAGAATGGAGAAGAAAGAGAACAGAGCGAAAGCAGCTAAAAACCAGAGCTTCTGCTCCTCGCTCCTCACTGCTGTGCGCTCGGGGTCGGGGTGAACAGCGAGTGGCTCATTATCATTTAAAGGAACAGGTGCTGAAAGTGGGCGTTCTGAACAGGGGCTGTTTACACAGGGGGAGAACACTGCTGTGGGGCTTGTGGGGTTTGGACCAAAGCAGGTCACAGACGTTTCATTAAGAAACAGAACTGTGTTCCACTGTGGAGACGATGGGGGAGTGTGTCTATTTTAAATCATCTGTATATTACTTATCATCAGTGGAAAGGCTGTGAAGAGCCTGTACACTTTCAGCAGCCAATGAACACAATCACACACCCATGGAATGAAGGAAGGAGAGGTTAGGTGAACAGTGCTTGGCAGCGAGAGCCGTAGAGAGAGATGGAGGATATGAGAAATGGCAGCAGGGTGTGTTGCACATGACTCGCGGTCGGTTGAATCCATGAATGTAGATATGGGAGCGGGCTGTGAGTTAATGCCAGGGTTAAACCAATTACCAGAGGTGTGTAAATAATACATTTAATATTAATATTAAAAAAGGTATAAAGACTGTGAGAGAGAGCAACTCCATTTGGACTCTTAGTCTTAATTATTCAAATATCAAACCACTGGAAATCATAACAACGCCAGGCCTTTCCCTGGGTCAGGATCTGCACCGCTGATCTACTTCAAGCAGATTTGCCCTCCAAGACTTTATGAGCGAAAGCCCACCGAGGCTGCAGAGTTGTGGAGATAGCAAACTGATTTGAAAGTGCGCTCATGAAAGAAAGGCAATTAACGTGAGGGACAAAGAGGGATTAATAGCGAGGGCCTGGCTGTCAGAGGGTCACAGAAACAAAGGGAAGGTTTCAATGTGAACAGCAGCTGGACACAGAGACTAATGAGACCAGTGTAAATTGCCCCTTTCTTGTCTTACGATGGGGTTCCTTCACAGATGCTTCTCATTGGAAGAATAACCATCACACAATTTCCACTCACAGGAGCAATTTGTAGTTCTTCTGCTCTGCACACTTTCATAGCTCTCTTTAACCCTTTTCTTCCATGGTCCACAGAGCAGGTGTGATGTGGTGGTGGATCATTCTCAGCAGCTGCAGTGACACTGACGTGGTGGTGGTGTGTTAGTGTGTGTTGTGCTGATGTAGAGTGGATCAGACACAGCAGTGCTGCTGGAGTTTTTAAACCCCTCAGTGTCTGGACTGAGAACAGTCCACCGACCAAAAACATCCAGCCGACAGCGTCCTGTGTCACTGATGAAGGACTAGAGGACGAGCGACACACACTGTGCAGCGACAGATGAGCTACTGTCTCTGACTCTACATCTACAAGGTGGACCAACGAGGGTGGAGTGTCTCACAGAGTGGACAGAGAGTGGACACAGGTTTTAAAACCTCCAGCAGCACTGCTGTGTCTGATCCACTCTACACCAGCACAACACACACTAACACACCACCACCACATCAGTGTCACTGCAGCGCTGAGAATGATCCACCACCACATCACACCTGCTCTGTGGGGGTCCTGAGCGCTGAAGAACAGGGGATAAGCTTAATTAGCTCATAGTGTGTGTCTGCAGTGAAGCACAGAAGTGACACCCACCCTCCAACACACAGACACAGACACAGACACACACACACACAGTCCAGCCTTTCCTCCTTCCTTTAAATGTCATCCCTCACCAGAGGAGCACTTTAGAGGACTGGGCAGAGCCTGTTTTCATTTCCCCACTCATCTGTAAACAGAAGGGTGTCTGGATGACTGCATTTGGAGACCACCCTTATTAGGTCAGTGCATTCTGGGTAACTTCTGGGCCTTGACCCCTGACTCTTCAATATGTATCTGCTCTTGTGCAGATTCCACAGAGACCCACAGAGATTTTGGTTTGGCCCTTCAGCAAATTATTCACAGATGCATAATTAATAAAAGCACACCTACCACCAGAACTAGCAATAGCACAGACACCTGCAATTCAGTTCCCTATAATAGTGCACTGTGGAATGCAGGGAATAGTAAGAGGGGAACCAATTCGGACACAGCAAATGAAAATCTCAGAAGGGAGCTTATTTTGTCCCCGAGAGCCACTGTCAGTCCCATCCTGAGCCCTGCCCAGGGTGTGGAGGACACCGTGACCCAGAGGAGGATGGGTGGCCAACAGGTGTGAGCTTGGCAGGGTCAGGTGAGCAGGGCAGTCCAGGGTTAGTGCTGTACTTTAGGTGTGTCCAGAGAAGAGAAGACATCTGTGTGAACATCTGGTATTTTTCTTATTCTGGGGTGTGTCCCAAGGTCCAACAGCTCCTCTTATTTGTTAAAGTGGTGGACTTTAACACTACTTTTAAAGTAAAGTAAAAAAGTACAGCAGAGGTACATTATTTGTCACAAAATCTATAAACAATATAAATGTATATTTAAAAGGTACAGCAGTAGTGTTAAAGTCCAGCTGTGTTCCCTAAAGGTTCATTACATTCTCTTCTCCAGAGGAAGAGGTAAACATGTTTAATATTTTATTATAGAACTGTGTAAAAGAAAGGAATATAATGTACAACCTGGAGAGAAATGGGGGACATGAGATCAACACAATTGTAAAGTCTACAGTTATAATGGAATAAGGTTACTTTAATGTTCCCTAACTAAAAGGTACGGAAATGTACCCTTGAGGGTACCACTTCAGTGACAGTTTTTTTTCTGACAGTGCTCCTTCACACTGATTGTACATTGTGACAGTAAGTGTACCGCTACTGTACTTTTTTTCCTCATAGTGTAGAGAGGAAACGAGAGACAGAGTGACTGAGCTGGGTTGTTGTAGATGGGGATGGTCAGTAGGTCAGAGGGAGTGACCACAGGGGCAGATTTGCCAGACATCAGGATCACACACCAACTACGACTGTTACTTGTTTTAGCTTTCCAGATTTTCTCATGTTATATACATGTGCACTGCTGAGGTTATAAGAAAATGGTCACTCAAGCCACAAGTGGATTGAGTGGCCTTATCTCTCAGAACCACCCTTAAATGACCCTCGAGGTCATTCAGAATTACCATTAAATTGCTTGCTGCTTGACACTGAATAATTGTTAAATGATCTGCAACTCAAATTACACAGTACAACGTTATTATATGACTTTCCACTTGACCAGTCTTAAACCACACAATGCTCGACTTGAGGAAATGTGCAACTTCATTTGATTTTGCCTCCCACTACCTTGTGAATCAACTCTGGTTCAATTCCCAGAGACATATGTTTTGAGTCAGAATCACATCCCAGTGACCTGAGAATTGACTTGAATTTGCTTCTCAGTGACTTACCTTGACTCCATCTTTAGATGTCTTATCGTTTCACTCAAAATTAACATTAAATGCTTCACAACTTGACACTAAATCACCCTTAAACAACTCATGACTCAACTTGAATGGGCATCACACTGAAGTTACTCAACTTGGCCTCACATCCCATCAATTCTAAATCACATCCCAGGGACTCGTTACTCAATTCCGAATCACATCCCAGTGACTCGTTGCTCAATTACAAATCACATCCCAGTGACTCGTTACTCAATTCCAAATCACATCCCAGTGACTCGTTACTCAGTTCCGAATCACATCCCAGTGACTCGTTACTCAATTCCGAATCACATCCCCGAGACTCGTTACTCAATTTTGAATGACATCCAAATGACTCAATACTCAATTCCAAATCACATCCCAGTGAGTTGTTACTCAATTCCAAATCACATACCAGTGACTCGTTGCTCAATTCTGAATCACATTCAGGTGACTCGTTACTCAATCCCGAATCCCATCCCAGTGACTCGTTACTCAATTCTGAATTACATCCAAGTGACTCAATACTCAATTCCAAATCGCATCCCAGTGACTCGTTACTCAATTCCGAATCACATCCCAGTGACTCAATACTCAATTCCAAATCACATCCCAGTGACTAGTTACTCAATTTCGAATCACATTCCAGTGACTTGTTACTCAATTCTGAATGACATCCAAGTGACTCAATACTCAATTCCAAATCACATCCCAGTGACTTGTTACTCAATTCCGAATCACATACCAGTGACTCATTAGTCAATTCCAAATTACATCCCAGTGACTTGTTACTCAGTTCTGAAACGCACCCCAGTGACTTGTTACTCAATTCCGAATCACATCACAATGACTCGTTACTCAATTCTGATTCACATCCCAGTGACTCGATACTCAATTCTGAATGACATCCAAGTGACTCAATACTCAATTCCAAAATCACATGCCAGTGACTCATTAACCAGTCATTACTCAATTGTTTATTTCATCCCAGTGACTCGTTACCCAATTGTTACTCAATTCCGAATCACATCCCAGTGACCTGTGGTGAAACTCAGATTCAATTCTGAGTGACTAGATTCAGATTCCCATCCAAGTGACTTGTGACTCAACTGGGAGTTGCCTGGCTCTGAAAGACCAAGGCCTTTGACCTGAATGTGCAGTGGTGCTTTGACCTTATTTTGAATGGATAGGAAGTGGACAGTGTCCACTGTATGATTTTTTGTTTTATGGTTCCATCAGTTTTTTGTTTGGATCAGTCTCTTTGTGTCCTATATTCTGTGAAGTTTACTTTGGAGCTGAGACTAACTGTCCAATGCTTGCTTTCTCTCTCTCTCTCTCTCTCTCTCTCTCTCTCTCTCTCTCTCTCTCTCTCTCTCTCTCTCTCTCTCTCTCTCTCTTTCTCTCTCTCCCACGCCATTCTTCTTTGACCGTATGACAGTCTAATCAGCATAATCTGAATTTTAATTCCCTTCCAATTAACCTTCTGATATCATTTGTTTTACCATTACAGACTTGCTTAATTGCTTCCAGGCCTGTATTAGCGTTTATTCCAGAATCATTGCGGAGATAGCTTGCGTTAATTAAGGTTTTGGTATTTTCCTCACAGCCTACTGCATGAGCTGAGAGCTCCAGCGTTCCAGTTGAAATGACTTATCTGAGATTTATCCGTGGTATTTATTCAGTGCGGCTCCGAGACGACTCAACATGGAGTTGATAGGGAAAGGGCATAGAGCCGCTCTGATGCACTGTAGCATAATCACACTGAACTTGTTGATTTATGACGATGAGGATGATGGTGGTGATGAATTTATTGATGATGTGTTTATGTTAATACCAGGGATTTGTCTGATGGAGAGTGTAATGCTAATATCATGGGGAATATCTATGGGATTGAAACCTTGGCTGACAATGCACTGCCATCCCCACTGTGCCCTTGAGCACTCGATTCCAATCAAGGCAATGTGTGAGCTGCTTTTAGCAACACAGACATGTAGAACATGACATGATGTATAACCCTCTGTGTAAAGCAATAGAAGCGTCGAGGCGGTAGAAGCTATTTCCCAAGATTACAATAAGAATAAGATGACACTCGTCGCAAACACAGCCTTCATGGCGGAGAACGGCCAGGCGGCAGAGAAGAGAAGGCCGTTAATCCTGCAAAACAAACAGCCCGATCGATTCTCCACTTTCCCTCGGGCGGCTCCCGTGAAGCTCTGATATATTCTCCCACTGACTCTGTAATCAATGCCCCTCACAATACAGCCCTCAGTTTGCATTTCTGTGATAGTATTGGCTCATAAATACATTATGAACGCCTGTCTGAATGCCATACGCTTCTGAAGCCGAGACGTCCAAGGTCTATAAACTTCTAAACAGAGGGCCTGTTGCCTTTAGGCTTATTGAACACCACACAGAGCTTCCTGCTGATATTGCATCACATCCAGAGAGTGATTGGTCTTGAAGGCCTGGGTGTTGAGCAGTGGTGGGCTATGATCCAGTCCACCTCCAAGAACCTTGAATAACAACATAGATGGGGGATTCAGAGCAAAGGTCGGTACAACTCAACATACATGTGCACAGTTCATGTGCATTCCTTGTCGAGGCAGAATGTATTTGATTTGTTACCAGATGACAGGTGAGGAAGAACGTGATTGGTTAAAGGACATGTGCAGGAATGTACTTCTTCAGAATCTGCCTTGAGGCAAGAAGCTATTTTCCTTCATTCAAGCAAAACACATTACTGAGATTGTTGTAACACTTTCAACAAAATATCAAACAGAACTAAGGCTACTGTAAAAAAAAAAACATTACAAACAGACTGATATATTTCAGATTCTAGCACATGTCCTTTAACCAATCATGTTCTTCCTTGCCTGTTGTCACTTTTTGAATGGAATTACTGAAATAAATCAACTTTTTCATGATATTCTAATAATTTTATGACCAGCACCTGTATAGAAGTCAGTGTAGGAAAACACCAGGGTCTAGGTGGGTTGGCAGGAGGCAGTTGATGATCACCTCCTTCTATGTGCTAACCAACAATAAATCAAACAGAACTATATATATATTTTTTGGCCATAATGTGTTATTGCCATTCCAGCTGTATACAGGAACACAGTGAATTGAGACCATGTACCTCCAGGACCATGGTGCAACACAGAACATGAGTTCAGACAATACAATCAGTGCAACAAAGACTGTATATATGTTCAGGCCTTTAAAGGACTAACTAACTTTAAAGCAGTGTTTCTCAAAGTGTGGGGCGTGCCCCAGGTGGCGCACAAGGAATTGGAAGAAATGAGCATTTTTATGCCTGTCTTTATTAATGACTTTCTGTATTACTAATACAAATTACTCAATAAAAAGCACCCACTAACAATTGATTTATTAATAATCCTTAAACATGTTAAAAGAACATTAGATAGGAGACCAGAAAAATTTAGCTTTCCTGGAACCATAGTGTGAAAAATAATAATTGATGTTGGCATGTTAATTGTGGAAACAAGATAAACAGTACAACAGGGAGTAGACGTGTGTATAACGTTTATGACTAGAGTGGCTCATTGCAGTCAATGAGTATGTGTGAGTGTGTGTGAGTGTGTGTGTGGGGGGGGGGGGGCGTGGGGGAGCATGCTCTACAAAAATTTGGAAACAGCTGCATTTGCTCATTGTTGCACAGATGCATTGAAGTTAAATAACATTAAACATGTATTTTCTGAAAAATCAAACATACACATGTTAATACATTTTTATTAAGCAATGAATTTCCATTTTTAAAGAAGAAAAGAATAAATATATTCAATTCAACAGCATTCACATATATTTTAGAGCATGCTGAAGCATTTTATTACCAAATAAAAATACTTACGAATTTGTTCAAAATTTCACTAAAGTTTAAGGCTATACACTTACGTTTTCTAGCAATTTTGATGAAAAATGCACAGTAAATTTTTTGCATTATATCCATGCCAAAGTATGAATCTATCAATAAGAATTCATTTCCACATCATTTAAATAACATTAAACATATGTTTTCTGAAATATCACATCAAAACATATGTCAAGAATTTTTATTGATCAATGAATTTCCATTTTTACAGTAGAAATGATTAAATATATTCAATTCAACAGCATACTGAAGCATTTTGTTTCTAAATATAAACACTTAGGAATTTGTTCAAAATTTCACTAAAATGTAAGACAATACACTTACGTTTTCTAGCAATTTTGATGAAAAATGCACAGTGGATTTTTTGCAATATTTCCATTCCAAAGTATGAATTTATCAATAAGAATTCATTTCCACATCATTTAAATAACATTAAACATATGTTTTCTGAAATATCACATCAAAACATATGTCAAGAAATTTTTATTGATCAATGAATTTCCATTTTTACAGTAGAAATGATTAAATATATTCAATTCAACAGCATTCACAGATATTTTAAAGCATACTGAAGCATTCTATTTCTAAATATAAACACTTAGGAATTTGTTCAAAATTTCACTAAAATGTAAGGCTATACACTTACGTTTTCTAGCAATTTTGATGAAAAATGCACAGTGGATTTTTTGCAATGTATCCATTCCAAAGTATGAATCTATCAATAAGAATTCATTTCCACATCATTTAAATAACATTAAACATATGTTTTCTGAAATATCACATCAAAACATATGTCAAGAAATTTTATTGATCAATGAATTTCCATTTTTACAGTAGAAATAATTAAATATATTCAATTCAACAGCATTCACAGATATTTTAAAGCATACTGAAGCATTTTATTTCTAAATATAAACACTTAGGAATTTGTTCAAAATTTCACTAAAATGTAAGGCTATACACTTACGTTTTCTAGCAATTTTGATGAAAAATGCACATTGGATTTCTTGCAATATATCCATTCCAAAGTATGAATCTATCAATAAGAATTCATTTCCACATCATTTAAATAACATTAAACATATGTTTTCTGAAATATCACATCAAAACATATGTCAAGAAATTTTTCTTGATCAATGAATTTCCATTTTTACAGTAGAAATGATTAAATATATTCAATTCAACAGCATTCACATATATTTTAAAGCATACTGAAGCATTCTATTTCTAAATATAAACACTTAGGAACTTGTTCAAAATTTCACTAAAATGTAAGGCTATACACTTACGTTTTCTAGCAATTTTGATGAAAAATGCACAGTGGATTTTTTGCAATATATCCATTCCAAAGTATGAATCTATCAATAAGAATTCATTTCCACATCATTTAAATAACATTAAACATATGTTTTCTGAAATATCACATCAAAACATATGTCAAGAATTTTTTATTGATCAATGAATTTCCATTTTTACAGTAGAAATGATTAAATATATTTAATTCAACAGCATTCACAGATATTTTAAAGCATACTGAAGCATTTTATTTCTAAATATAAACACTTAGGAATTTGTTCAAAATTTCACTAAAATGTAAGGCTATACACTTACGTTTTCTAGCAATTTTGATGAAAAATGCACAGTGGATTTTTTGCAATATATCCATTCCAAAGTATGAATCTATAAATAAGAATTCATTTCCACACCATTTAAATAACATTAAACATATGTTTTCTGAAATATCACATCAAAACATATGTCAAGAAATTTTTATTGATCAATGAAATTCCATTTTTACAGTAGAAATGATTAAATATATTCAATTCAACAGCATTCACAGATATTTTAAAGCATACTGAAGCATTTTATTTCTAAATATAAACACTTAGGAACTTGTTCAAACTTTCACTAAAATGTAAGGCTATACACTTACGTTTTCTAGCAATTTTGATGAAAAATGCACAGTGGATTTTTTGCAGTTTATCCATTCCAAAGTATGAATCTATCAATAAGAATTCATTTCCACACCATTTAAATAACATTAAACATATGTTTTCTGAAATATCACATCAAAACATATGTCAAGAAATTTTTATTGATCAATGAATTTCCATTTTTACAGTAGAAATGATTAAATATATTCAATTCGACAGCATTCACATATATTTTAAAGCATACTGAAGCATTTTATTTCTAAATATAAACACTTAGGAATTTGTTCAAAATTTCACTAAAATGTAAGGCTATACACTTACGTTTTCTAGCAATTTTGATGAAAAATGCACAGTGGATTTTTTGCAGTATATCCATTCCAAAGTATGAATCTATCAATAAGAATTCATTTCCACACCATTTAAATAACATTAAACATATGTTTTCTGAAATATCACATCAAAACATATGTCAAGAAATTTTTATTGATCAATGAATTTCCATTTTTACAGTAGAAATGATTAAATATATTCAATTCAACAGCATACTGAAGCATTTTATTTCTAAATATAAACACTTAGGAATTTGTTCAAAATTTCACTAAAATGTAAGACAATACACTTACGTTTTCTAGCAATTTTGATGAAAAATGCACAGTGGATTTTTTGCAATATTTCCATTCCAAAGTATGAATTTATCAATAAGAATTCATTTCCACATCATTTAAATAACATTAAACATATGTTTTCTGAAATATCACATCAAAACATATGTCAAGAAATTTTTATTGATCAATGAATTTCCATTTTTACAGTAGAAATGATTAAATATATTCAATTCAACAGCATTCACAGATATTTTAAAGCATACTGAAGCATTCTATTTCTAAATATAAACACTTAGGAATTTGTTCAAAATTTCACTAAAATGTAAGGCTATACACTTACGTTTTCTAGCAATTTTGATGAAAAATGCACAGTGGATTTTTTGCAATGTATCCATTCCAAAGTATGAATCTATCAATAAGAATTCATTTCCACATCATTTAAATAACATTAAACATATGTTTTCTGAAATATCACATCAAAACATATGTCAAGAAATTTTATTGATCAATGAATTTCCATTTTTACAGTAGAAATGATTAAATATATTCAATTCGACAGCATTCACATATATTTTAAAGCATACTGAAGCATTTTATTTCTAAATATAAACACTTAGGAATTTGTTCAAAATTTCACTAAAATGTAAGGCTATACACTTACGTTTTCTAGCAATTTTGATGAAAAATGCACAGTGGATTTTTTGCAGTATATCCATTCCAAAGTATGAATCTATCAATAAGAATTCATTTCCACACCATTTAAATAACATTAAACATATGTTTTCTGAAATATCACATCAAAACATATGTCAAGAAATTTTTATTGATCAATGAATTTCCATTTTTACAGTAGAAATGATTAAATATATTCAATTCAACAGCATACTGAAGCATTTTATTTCTAAATATAAACACTTAGGAATTTGTTCAAAATTTCACTAAAATGTAAGACAATACACTTACGTTTTCTAGCAATTTTGATGAAAAATGCACAGTGGATTTTTTGCAATATTTCCATTCCAAAGTATGAATTTATCAATAAGAATTCATTTCCACATCATTTAAATAACATTAAACATATGTTTTCTGAAATATCACATCAAAACATATGTCAAGAAATTTTTATTGATCAATGAATTTCCATTTTTACAGTAGAAATGATTAAATATATTCAATTCAACAGCATTCACAGATATTTTAAAGCATACTGAAGCATTTTATTTCTAAATATAAACACTTAGGAATTTGTTCAAAATTTCACTAAAATGTAAGGCTATACACTTACGTTTTCTAGCAATTTTGATGAAAAATGCACAGTGGATTTTTTGCAATATATCCATTCCAAAGTATGAATCTATCAATAAGAATTAATTTCCACATCATTTAAATAACATTAAACATATGTTTTCTGAAATATCACATCAAAACATATGTCAAGAATTTTTATTGATCAATGAATTTCCATTTTTACAGTAGAAATGATTAAATATATTCAATTCAACAGCATTCACAGATATTTTAAAGCATACTGAAGCATTTTATTTCTAAATATAAACACTTAGGAATTTGTTCAAAATTTCACTAAAATGTAAGGCTATACACTTACGTTTTCTAGCAATTTTGATGAAAAATGCACAGTGGATTTTTTGCAATATATCCATTCCAAAGTATGAATCTATCAATAAGAATTCATTTCCACACCATGTAAATAACATTAAACATATGTTTTCTGAAATATCACATCAAAACATATGTCAAGAAATTTTTATTGATCAATGAAATTCCATTTTTACAGTAGAAATGATTAAATATATTCAATTCAACAGCATTCACAGATATTTTAAAGCATACTGAAGCATTTTATTTCTAAATATAAACACTTAGGAACTTGTTCAAACTTTCACTAAAATGTAAGGCTATACACTTACGTTTTCTAGCAATTTTGATGAAAAATGCACAGTGGATTTTTTGCAGTTTATCCATTCCAAAGTATGAATCTATCAATAAGAATTCATTTCCACACCATTTAAATAACATTAAACATATGTTTTCTGAAATATCACATCAAAACATATGTCAAGAAAGTTTTATTGATCAATGAATTTCCATTTTTACAGTAGAAATGATTAAATATATTCAATTCGACAGCATTCACATATATTTTAAAGCATACTGAAGCATTTTATTTCTAAATATAAACACTTAGGAATTTGTTCAAAATTTCACTAAAATGTAAGGCTATACACTTACGTTTTCTAGCAATTTTGATGAAAAATGCACAGTGGATTTTTTGCAGTATATCCATTCCAAAGTATGAATCTATCAATAAGAATTCATTTCCACACCATTTAAATAACATTAAACATATGTTTTCTGAAATATCACATCAAAACATATGTCAAGAAATTTTTATTGATCAATGAATTTCCATTTTTACAGTAGAAATGATTAAATATATTCAATTCAACAGCATACTGAAGCATCTTATTTCTAAATATAAACACTTAGGAATTTGTTCAAAATTTCACTAAAATGTAAGACAATACACTTACGTTTTCTAGCAATTTTGATGAAAAATGCACAGTGGATTTTTTGCAATATTTCCATTCCAAAGTATGAATTTATCAATAAGAATTCATTTCCACATCATTTAAATAACATTAAACATATGTTTTCTGAAATATCACATCAAAACATATGTCAAGAAATTTTTCTTGATCAATGAATTTCCATTTTTACAGTAGAAATGATTAAATATATTCAATTCAACAGCATTCACATATATTTTAAAGCATACTGAAGCATTCTATTTCTAAATATAAACACTTAGGAACTTGTTCAAAATTTCACTAAAATGTAAGGCTATACACTTACGTTTTCTAGCAATTTTGATGAAAAATGCACAGTGGATTTTTTGCAATATATCCATTCCAAAGTATGAATCTATCAATAAGAATTCATTTCCACATCATTTAAATAACATTAAACATATGTTTTCTGAAATATCACATCAAAACATATGTCAAGAATTTTTTATTGATCAATGAATTTCCATTTTTACAGTAGAAATGATTAAATATATTTAATTCAACAGCATTCACAGATATTTTAAAGCATACTGAAGCATTTTATTTCTAAATATAAACACTTAGGAATTTGTTCAAAATTTCACTAAAATGTAAGGCTATACACTTACGTTTTCTAGCAATTTTGATGAAAAATGCACAGTGGATTTTTTGCAGTATATCCATTCCAAAGTATGAATCTATCAATAAGAATTAATTTCCACATCATTTAAATAACATTAAACATATGTTTTCTGAAATATCACATCAAAACATATGTCAAGAATTTTTATTGATCAATGAATTTCCATTTTTACAGTAGAAATGATTAAATATATTCAATTCAACAGCATTCACAGATATTTTAAAGCATACTGAAGCATTTTATTTCTAAATATAAACACTTAGGAATTTGTTCAAAATTTCACTAAAATGTAAGGCTATACACTTACGTTTTCTAGCAATTTTGATGAAAAATGCACAGTGGATTTTTTGCAATATATCCATTCCAAAGTATGAATCTATCAATAAGAATTCATTTCCACACCATGTAAATAACATTAAACATATGTTTTCTGAAATATCACATCAAAACATATGTCAAGAAATTTTTATTGATCAATGAAATTCCATTTTTACAGTAGAAATGATTAAATATATTCAATTCAACAGCATTCACAGATATTTTAAAGCATACTGAAGCATTTTATTTCTAAATATAAACACTTAGGAACTTGTTCAAACTTTCACTAAAATGTAAGGCTATACACTTACGTTTTCTAGCAATTTTGATGAAAAATGCACAGTGGATTTTTTGCAGTTTATCCATTCCAAAGTACGAATCTATCAATAAGAATTCATTTCCACACCATTTAAATAACATTAAACATATGTTTTCTGAAATATCACATCAAAACATATGTCAAGAAATTTTTATTGATCAATGAATTTCCATTTTTACAGTAGAAATGATTAAATATATTCAATTCGACAGCATTCACATGTATTTTAAAGCATACTGAAGCATTTTATTTCTAAATATAAACACTTAGGAATTTGTTCAAAATTTCACTAAAATGTAAGGCTATACACTTACGTTTTCTAGCAATTTTGATGAAAAATGCACAGTGGATTTTTTGCAGTATATCCATTCCAAAGTATGAATCTATCAATAAGAATTCATTTCCACACCATTTAAATAACATTAAACATATGTTTTCTGAAATATCACATCAAAACATATGTCAAGAAATTTTTATTGATCAATGAATTTCCATTTTTACAGTAGAAATGATTAAATATATTCAATTCAACAGCATACTGAAGCATTTTATTTCTAAATATAAACACTTAGGAATTTGTTCAAAATTTCACTAAAATGTAAGACAATACACTTACGTTTTCTAGCAATTTTGATGAAAAATGCACAGTGGATTTTTTGCAATGTATCCATTCCAAAGTATGAATCTATCAATAAGAATTCATTTCCACATCATTTAAATAACATTAAACATATGTTTTCTGAAATATCACATCAAAACATATGTCAAGAAATTTTATTGATCAATGAATTTCCATTTTTACAGTAGAAATAATTAAATATATTCAATTCAACAGCATTCACAGATATTTTAAAGCATACTGAAGCATTTTATTTCTAAATATAAACACTTAGGAATTTGTTCAAAATTTCACTAAAATGTAAGGCTATACACTTACGTTTTCTAGCAATTTTGATGAAAAATGCACAGTGGATTTTTTGCAATATATCCATTCCAAAGTATGAATCTATCAATAAGAATTCATTTCCACATCATTTAAATAACATTAAACATATGTTTTCTGAAATATCACATCAAAACATATGTCAAGAAATTTTTCTTGATCAATGAATTTCCATTTTTACAGTAGAAATGATTAAATATATTCAATTCAACAGCATTCACATATATTTTAAAGCATACTGA
Source organism: Hoplias malabaricus (assembly GCF_029633855.1). NCBI lineage: Eukaryota > Metazoa > Chordata > Actinopteri > Characiformes > Erythrinidae > Hoplias > Hoplias malabaricus. Next base: position 714,591 of record NC_089807.1, on the reverse strand, counting down.
AGCATTCTATTTCTAAATATAAACACTTAGGAACTTGTTCAAAATTTCACTAAAATGTAAGGCTATACACTTACGTTTTCTAGCAATTTTGATGAAAAATGCACAGTGGATTTTTTGCAATATATCCATTCCAAAGTATGAATCTATCAATAAGAATTCATTTCCACATCATTTAAATAACATTAAACATATGTTTTCTGAAATATCACATCAAAACATATGTCAAGAATTTTTTATTGATCAATGAATTTCCATTTTTACAGTAGAAATGATTAAATATATTTAATTCAACAGCATTCACAGATATTTTAAAGCATACTGAAGCATTTTATTTCTAAATATAAACACTTAGGAATTTGTTCAAAATTTCACTAAAATGTAAGGCTATACACTTACGTTTTCTAGCAATTTTGATGAAAAATGCACAATGGATTTTTTGCAATATATCCATTCCAAAGTATGAATCTATAAATAAGAATTCATTTCCACACCATTTAAATAACATTAAACATATGTTTTCTGAAATATCACATCAAAACATATGTCAAGAAATTTTATTGATCAATGAATTTCCATTTTTACAGTAGAAATGATTAAATATATTCAATTCAACAGCATTCACAGATATTTTAAAGCATACTGAAGCATTTTATTTCTAAATATAAACACTTAGGAATTTGTTCAAAATTTCACTAAAATGTAAGGCTATACACTTACGTTTTCTAGCAATTTTGATGAAAAATGCACAGTGGATTTTTTGCAGTATATCCATTCCAAAGTATGAATCTATCAATAAGAATTCATTTCCACATCATTTAAATAACATTAAACATATGTTTTCTGAAATATCACATCAAAACATATGTCAAGAATTTTTATTGATCAATGAATTTCCATTTTTACAGTAGAAATGATTAAATATATTCAATTCAACAGCATTCACAGATATTTTAAAGCATACTGAAGTATTTTATTTCTAAATATAAACACTTAGGAATTTGTTCAAAATTTCACTAAAATGTAAGGCTATACACTTACGTTTTCTAGCAATTTTGATGAAAAATGCACAGTGGATTTTTTGCAATATATCCATTCCAAAGTATGAATCTATCAATAAGAATTCATTTCCACACCATGTAAATAACATTAAACATATGTTTTCTGAAATATCACATCAAAACATATGTCAAGAAATTTTTATTGATCAATGAAATTCCATTTTTACAGTAGAAATGATTAAATATATTTAATTCAACAGCATTCACAGATATTTTAAAGCATACTGAAGCATTTTATTTCTAAATATCAACACTTAGGAATTTGTTCAAAATTTCACTAAAATGTAAGGCTATACACTTACGTTTTCTAGCAATTTTGATGAAAAATTCACAGTGGATTTTTTGCAGTTTATCCATTCCAAAGTATGAATCTATCAATAAGAATTCATTTCCACACCATTTAAATAACATTAAACATATGTTTTCTGAAATATCACATCAAAACATATGTCAAGAAATTTTTATTGATCAATGAATTTCCATTTTTACAGTAGAAATGATTAAATATATTCAATTCAACAGCATTCACAGATATTTTAAAGCATACTGAAGCATTTTATTTCTAAATATAAACACTTAGGAATTTGTTCAAAATTTCACTAAAATGTAAGGCTATACACTTACGTTTTCTAGCAATTTTGATGAAAAATGCACAGTGGATTTTTTGCAATATATCCATTCCAAAGTATGAATCTATCAATAAGAATTCATTTCCACACCATGTAAATAACATTAAACATATGTTTTCTGAAATATCACATCAAAACATATGTCAAGAAATTTTTATTGATCAATGAAATTCCATTTTTACAGTAGAAATGATTAAATATATTCAATTCAACAGCATTCACAGATATTTTAAAGCATACTGAAGCATTTTATTTCTAAATATAAACACTTAGGAATTTGTTCAAAATTTCACTAAAATGTAAGGCTATACACTTACGTTTTCTAGCAATTTTGATGAAAAATGCACAGTGGATTTTTTGCAATATATCCATTCCAAAGTATGAATCTATAAATAAGAATTCATTTCCACACCATTTAAATAACATTAAACATATGTTTTCTGAAATATCACATCAAAACTTATGTCAAGAAATTTTATTGATCAATGAATTTCCATTTTTACAGTAGAAATGATTAAATATATTCAATTCAACAGCATTCACAGATATTTTAAAGCATACTGAAGTATTTTATTTCTAAATATAAACACTTAGGAATTTGTTCAAAATTTCACTAAAATGTAAGGCTATACACTTACGTTTTCTAGCAATTTTGATGAAAAATGCACAGTGGATTTTTTGCAATATATCCATTCCAAAGTATGAATCTATCAATAAGAATTCATTTCCACACCATGTAAATAACATTAAACATATGTTTTCTGAAATATCACATCAAAACATATGTCAAGAAATTTTTATTGATCAATGAAATTCCATTTTTACAGTAGAAATGATTAAATATATTTAATTCAACAGCATTCACAGATATTTTAAAGCATACTGAAGCATTTTATTTCTAAATATCAACACTTAGGAATTTGTTCAAAATTTCACTAAAATGTAAGGCTATACACTTACGTTTTCTAGCAATTTTGATGAAAAATGCACAGTGGATTTTTTGCAGTTTATCCATTCCAAAGTATGAATCTATCAATAAGAATTCATTTCCACACCATTTAAATAACATTAAACATATGTTTTCTGAAATATCACATCAAAACATATGTCAAGAAATTTTTATTGATCAATGAATTTCCATTTTTACAGTAGAAATGATTAAATATATTCAATTCGACAGCATTCACAGATATTTTAAAGCATACTGAAGCATTTTATTTCTAAATATAAACACTTAGGAATTTGTTCAAAATTTCACTAAAATGTAAGGCTATACACTTACGTTTTCTAGCAATTTTGATGAAAAATGCACAGTGGATTTTTTGCAATATATCCATTCCAAAGTATGAATCTATCAATAAGAATTAATTTCCACATCATTTAAATAACATTAAACATATGTTTTCTGAAATATCACATCAAAACATATGTCAAGAAATTTTTATTGATCAATGAATTTCCATTTTTACAGTAGAAATGATTAAATATATTCAATTCAACAGCATTCACAGATATTTTAAAGCATACTGAAGCATTTTATTTCTAAATATAAACACTTAGGAATTTGTTCAAAATTTCACTAAAATGTAAGGCTATACACTTACGTTTTCTAGCAATTTTGATGAAAAATGCACAGTGGATTTTTTGCAATATATCCATTCCAAAGTATGAATCTATCAATAAGAATTCATTTCCACACCATGTAAATAACATTAAACATATGTTTTCTGAAATATCACATCAAAACATATGTCAAGAAATTTTTATTGATCAATGAAATTCCATTTTTACAGTAGAAATGATTAAATATATTCAATTCAACAGCATTCACAGATATTTTAAAGCATACTGAAGCATTTTATTTCTAAATATAAACACTTAGGAACTTGTTCAAAATTTCACTAAAATGTAAGGCTATACACTTACGTTTTCTAGCAATTTTGATGAAAAATGCACAGTGGATTTTTTGCAATATATCCATTCCAAAGTATGAATCTATCAATAAGAATTCATTTCCACATCATTTAAATAACATTAAACATATGTTTTCTGAAATATCACATCAAAACATATGTCAAGAATTTTTTATTGATCAATGAATTTCCATTTTTACAGTAGAAATGATTAAATATATTTAATTCAACAGCATTCACAGATATTTTAAAGCATACTGAAGCATTTTATTTCTAAATATAAACACTTAGGAATTTGTTCAAAATTTCACTAAAATGTAAGGCTATACACTTACGTTTTCTAGCAATTTTGATGAAAAATGCACAATGGATTTTTTGCAATATATCCATTCCAAAGTATGAATCTATAAATAAGAATTCATTTCCACACCATTTAAATAACATTAAACATATGTTTTCTGAAATATCACATCAAAACATATGTCAAGAAATTTTATTGATCAATGAATTTCCATTTTTACAGTAGAAATGATTAAATATATTCAATTCAACAGCATTCACAGATATTTTAAAGCATACTGAAGCATTTTATTTCTAAATATAAACACTTAGGAATTTGTTCAAAATTTCACTAAAATGTAAGGCTATACACTTACGTTTTCTAGCAATTTTGATGAAAAATGCACAGTGGATTTTTTGCAGTATATCCATTCCAAAGTATGAATCTATCAATAAGAATTCATTTCCACATCATTTAAATAACATTAAACATATGTTTTCTGAAATATCACATCAAAACATATGTCAAGAATTTTTATTGATCAATGAATTTCCATTTTTACAGTAGAAATGATTAAATATATTCAATTCAACAGCATTCACAGATATTTTAAAGCATACTGAAGTATTTTATTTCTAAATATAAACACTTAGGAATTTGTTCAAAATTTCACTAAAATGTAAGGCTATACACTTACGTTTTCTAGCAATTTTGATGAAAAATGCACAGTGGATTTTTTGCAATATATCCATTCCAAAGTATGAATCTATCAATAAGAATTCATTTCCACACCATGTAAATAACATTAAACATATGTTTTCTGAAATATCACATCAAAACATATGTCAAGAAATTTTTATTGATCAATGAAATTCCATTTTTACAGTAGAAATGATTAAATATATTTAATTCAACAGCATTCACAGATATTTTAAAGCATACTGAAGCATTTTATTTCTAAATATCAACACTTAGGAATTTGTTCAAAATTTCACTAAAATGTAAGGCTATACACTTACGTTTTCTAGCAATTTTGATGAAAAATGCACAGTGGATTTTTTGCAGTTTATCCATTCCAAAGTATGAATCTATCAATAAGAATTCATTTCCACACCATTTAAATAACATTAAACATATGTTTTCTGAAATATCACATCAAAACATATGTCAAGAAATTTTTATTGATCAATGAATTTCCATTTTTACAGTAGAAATGATTAAATATATTCAATTCGACAGCATTCACAGATATTTTAAAGCATACTGAAGCATTTTATTTCTAAATATAAACACTTAGGAATTTGTTCAAAATTTCACTAAAATGTAAGGCTATACACTTACGTTTTCTAGCAATTTTGATGAAAAATGCACAGTGGATTTTTTGCAATATATCCATTCCAAAGTATGAATCTATCAATAAGAATTAATTTCCACATCATTTAAATAACATTAAACATATGTTTTCTGAAATATCACATCAAAACATATGTCAAGAAATTTTTATTGATCAATGAATTTCCATTTTTACAGTAGAAATGATTAAATATATTCAATTCAACAGCATTCACAGATATTTTAAAGCATACTGAAGCATTTTATTTCTAAATATAAACACTTAGGAATTTGTTCAAAATTTCACTAAAATGTAAGGCTATACACTTACGTTTTCTAGCAATTTTGATGAAAAATGCACAGTGGATTTTTTGCAATATATCCATTCCAAAGTATGAATCTATCAATAAGAATTCATTTCCACACCATGTAAATAACATTAAACATATGTTTTCTGAAATATCACATCAAAACATATGTCAAGAAATTTTTATTGATCAATGAAATTCCATTTTTACAGTAGAAATGATTAAATATATTCAATTCAACAGCATTCACAGATATTTTAAAGCATACTGAAGCATTTTATTTCTAAATATAAACACTTAGGAACTTGTTCAAAATTTCACTAAAATGTAAGGCTATACACTTACGTTTTCTAGCAATTTTGATGAAAAATGCACAGTGGATTTTTTGCAATATATCCATTCCAAAGTATGAATCTATCAATAAGAATTCATTTCCACATCATTTAAATAACATTAAACATATGTTTTCTGAAATATCACATCAAAACATATGTCAAGAATTTTTTATTGATCAATGAATTTCCATTTTTACAGTAGAAATGATTAAATATATTTAATTCAACAGCATTCACAGATATTTTAAAGCATACTGAAGCATTTTATTTCTAAATATAAACACTTAGGAATTTGTTCAAAATTTCACTAAAATGTAAGGCTATACACTTACGTTTTCTAGCAATTTTGATGAAAAATGCACAGTGGATTTTTTGCAATATATCCATTCCAAAGTATGAATCTATAAATAAGAATTCATTTCCACACCATTTAAATAACATTAAACATATGTTTTCTGAAATATCACATCAAAACTTATGTCAAGAAATTTTATTGATCAATGAATTTCCATTTTTACAGTAGAAATGATTAAATATATTCAATTCGACAGCATTCACATATATTTTAAAGCATACTGAAGCATTTTATTTCTAAATATAAACACTTAGGAATTTGTTCAAAATTTCACTAAAATGTAAGGCTATACACTTACGTTTTCTAGCAATTTTGATGAAAAATGCACAGTGGATTTTTTGCAATATATCCATTCCAAAGTATGAATCTATCAATAAGAATTCATTTCCACACCATTTAAATAACATTAAACATATGTTTTCTGAAATATCACATCAAAACATATGTCAAGAAATTTTTATTGATCAATGAATTTCCATTTTTACAGTAGAAATGATTAAATATATTCAATTCAACAGCATTCACAGATATTTTAAAGCATACTGAAGCATTTTATTTCTAAATATAAACACTTAGGAATTTGTTCAAAATTTCACTAAAATGTAAGGCTATACACTTACGTTTTCTAGTAATTTTGATGAAAAATGCACAGTGGATTTTTTGCAATATATCCATTCCAAAGTATGAATCTATCAATAAGAATTCATTTTCACACCATTTAAATAACATTAAACATATGTTTTCTGAAATATCACATCAAAACATATGTCAATAAATTTTTTATTGATCAATGAATTTCCATTTTTACAGTAGAAATGATTAAATATATTCAATTCAACAGCATTCAGATATTTTAAAGCATACTGAAGCATTTTATTTCTAAATATAAACACTTAGGAACTTGTTCAAAATTTCACTAAAATGTAAGGCTATACACTCACGTTTTCTAGCAATTTTGATGAAAAATGCACAGTGGATTTATTGCAATGTATCCATTCCAAAGTATGAATCTATCAATAAGAATTCATTTCCACATCATTTAAATAACATTAAACATATGTTTTCTGAAATATCACATCAAAACATATGTCAAGAAATTTTATTGATCAATGAATTTCCATTTTTACAGTAGAAATGATTAAATATATTCAATTCAACAGCATTCACAGATATTTTAAAGCATACTGAAGCATTTTATTTCTAAATATAAACACTTAGGAATTTGTTCAAAATTTCACGGAAATGTAAGGCTATACACTTACGTTTTCTAGCAATTTTGATGAAAAATGCACAGTGGATTTTTTGCAATATATCCATTCCAAAGTATGAATCTATCAATAAGAATTAATTTCCACATCATTTAAATAACATTAAACATATGTTTTCTGAAATATCACATCAAAACATATGTCAAGAAATTTTTATTGATCAATGAATTTCCATTTTTACAGTAGAAATGATTAAATATATTCAATTCAACAGCATTCACAGATATTTTAAAGCATACTGAAGCATTTTATTTCTAAATATAAACACTTAGGAATTTGTTCAAAATTTCACTAAAATGTAAGGCTATACACTTACGTTTTCTAGCAATTTTGATGAAAAATGCACAGTGGATTTTTTGCAATATATCCATTCCAAAGTATGAATCTATCAATAAGAATTCATTTCCACACCATGTAAATAACATTAAACATATGTTTTCTGAAATATCACATCAAAACATATGTCAAGAAATTTTTATTGATCAATGAAATTCCATTTTTACAGTAGAAATGATTAAATATATTCAATTCAACAGCATTCACAGATATTTTAAAGCATACTGAAGCATTTTATTTCTAAATATAAACACTTAGGAACTTGTTCAAAATTTCACTAAAATGTAAGGCTATACACTTACGTTTTCTAGCAATTTTGATGAAAAATGCACAGTGGATTTTTTGCAATATATCCATTCCAAAGTATGAATCTATCAATAAGAATTCATTTCCACATCATTTAAATAACATTAAACATATGTTTTCTGAAATATCACATCAAAACATATGTCAAGAATTTTTTATTGATCAATGAATTTCCATTTTTACAGTAGAAATGATTAAATATATTTAATTCAACAGCATTCACAGATATTTTAAAGCATACTGAAGCATTTTATTTCTAAATATAAACACTTAGGAATTTGTTCAAAATTTCACTAAAATGTAAGGCTATACACTTACGTTTTCTAGCAATTTTGATGAAAAATGCACAGTGGATTTATTGCAATGTATCCATTCCAAAGTATGAATCTATCAATAAGAATTCATTTCCACATCATTTAAATAACATTTAACATATGTTTTCTGAAATATCACATCAAAACATATGTCAAGAAATTTTATTGATCAATGAATTTCCATTTTTACAGTAGAAATGATTAAATATATTCAATTCAACAGCATTCACAGATATTTTAAAGCATACTGAAGCATTTTATTTCTAAATATAAACACTTAGGAATTTGTTCAAAATTTCACTAAAATGTAAGGCTATACACTTACGTTTTCTAGCAATTTTGATGAAAAATGCACAGTGGATTTTTTGCAGTATATCCATTCCAAAGTATGAATCTATCAATAAGAATTCATTTCCACACCATTTAAATAACATTAAACATATGTTTTCTGAAATATCACATCAAAACTTATGTCAAGAAATTTTTATTGATCAATGAATTTCCATTTTTACAGTAGAAATGATTAAATATATTCAATTCGACAGCATTCACATATATTTTAAAGCATACTGAAGCATTTTATTTCTAAATATAAACACTTAGGAATTTGTTCAAAATTTCACGGAAATGTAAGGCTATACACTTACGTTTTCTAGCAATTTTGATGAAAAATGCACAGTGGATTTTTTGCAATATATCCATTCCAAAGTATGAATCTATCAATAAGAATTCATTTCCACATCATTTAAATAACATTAAACATATGTTTTCTGAAATATCACATCAAAACATATGTCAATAAATTTTTTATTGATCAATGAATTTCCATTTTTACAGTAGAAATGATTAAATATATTCAATTCAACAGCATTCACAGATATTTTAAAGCATACTGAAGCATTTTATTTCTAAATATAAACACTTAGGAATTTGTTCAAAATTTCACTAAAATGTAAGGCTATACACTTACGTTTTCTAGTAATTTTGATGAAAAATGCACAGTGGATTTTTTGCAATATATCCATTCCAAAGTATGAATCTATCAATAAGAATTCATTTCCACACCATTTAAATAACATTAAACATATGTTTTCTGAAATATCACATCAAAACATATGTCAAGAAATTTTTTATTGATCAATGAATTTCCATTTTTACAGTAGAAATGATTAAATATATTCAATTCAACAGCATTCAGATATTTTAAAGCATACTGAAGCATTTTATTTCTAAATATAAACACTTAGGAACTTGTTCAAAATTTCACTAAAATGTAAGGCTATACACTCACGTTTTCTAGCAATTTTGATGAAAAATGCACAGTGGATTTATTGCAATGTATCCATTCCAAAGTATGAATCTATCAATAAGAATTCATTTCCACATCATTTAAATAACATTTAACATATGTTTTCTGAAATATCACATCAAAACATATGTCAAGAAATTTTATTGATCAATGAATTTCCATTTTTACAGTAGAAATGATTAAATATATTCAATTCAACAGCATTCACAGATATTTTAAAGCATACTGAAGCATTTTATTTCTAAATATAAACACTTAGGAATTTGTTCAAAATTTCACTAAAATGTAAGGCTATACACTTACGTTTTCTAGCAATTTTGATGAAAAATGCACAGTGGATTTTTTGCAGTATATCCATTCCAAAGTATGAATCTATCAATAAGAATTCATTTCCACACCATTTAAATAACATTTAACATATGTTTTCTGAAATATCACATCAAAACATATGTCAAGAAATTTTATTGATCAATGAATTTCCATTTTTACAGTAGAAATGATTAAATATATTCAATTCAACAGCATTCACAGATATTTTAAAGCATACTGAAGCATTTTTTTTCTAAATATAAACACTTAGGAATTTGTTCAAAATTTCACTAAAATGTAAGGCTATACACTTACGTTTTCTAGCAATTTTGATGAAAAATGCACAGTGGATTTTTTGCAGTATATCCATTCCAAAGTATGAATCTATCAATAAGAATTCATTTCCACACCATTTAAATAACATTAAACATATGTTTTCTGAAATATCACATCAAAACTTATGTCAAGAAATTTTTATTGATCAATGAATTTCCATTTTTACAGTAGAAATGATTAAATATATTCAATTCGACAGCATTCACATATATTTTAAAGCATACTGAAGCATTTTATTTCTAAATATAAACACTTAGGAATTTGTTCAAAATTTCACGGAAATGTAAGGCTATACACTTACGTTTTCTAGCAATTTTGATGAAAAATGCACAGTGGATTTTTTGCAATATATCCATTCCAAAGTATGAATCTATCAATAAGAATTCATTTCCACATCATTTAAATAACATTAAACATATGTTTTCTGAAATATCACATCAAAACATATGTCAAGAAATTTTTATTGATCAATGAATTTCCATTTTTACAGTAGAAATGATTAAATATATTCAATTCAACAGCATTCACAGATATTTTAAAGCATACTGAAGCATTTTATTTCTAAATATAAACACTTAGGAATTTGTTCAAAATTTCACTAAAATGTAAGGCTATACACTTACATTTTCTAGCAATTTTGATGAAAAATGCACAGTGGATTTTTTGCAGTATATCCATTCCAAAGTATGAATCTATCAATAAGAATTCATTTCCACACCATTTAAATAACATTAAACATATGTTTTCTGAAATATCACATCAAAACATATGTCAAGAAATTTTTATTGATCAATGAATTTCCATTTTTACAGTAGAAATGATTAAATATATTCAATTCAACAGCATTCACAGATATTTTAAAGCATACTGAAGCATTTTATTTCTAAATATAAACACTTAGGAATTTGTTCAAAATTTCACTAAAATGTAAGGCTATACACTTACGTTTTCTAGCAATTTTGATGAAAATTGCACGGTGGATTTTTTGCAATATATCCATTCCAAAGTATGAATCTATCAATATGAATTCATTTACACACCATGTAAATAACATTACACATATGTTTTCTGAAATATCACATCAAAACATATGTCAAGAAATTTTTATTGATCAATGAAATTCCTTTTTTACAGTAGAAATGACTAAATATATTCAATTCAACAGCATTCACAGATATTTTAAAGCATACTGAAGCATTTTATTTCTAAATATAAACACTTAGGAATTTGTTCAAAATTTCACTAAAATGTAAGGCTATACACTTACGTTTTCTAGCAATTTTGATGAAAAATGCACAGTGGATTTTTTGCAATATATCCATTCCAAAGTATGAATCTATCAATAAGAATTCATTTCCACATCATTTAAATAACATTAAACATATGTTTTCTGAAATATCACATCAAAACATATGTCAATAAATTTTTTATTGATCAATGAATTTCCATTTTTACAGTAGAAATGATTAAATATATTCAATTCAACAGCATTCAGATATTTTAAAGCATACTGAAGCATTTTATTTCTAAATATAAACACTTAGGAACTTGTTCAAAATTTCACTAAAATGTAAGGCTATACACTCACGTTTTCTAGCAATTTTGATGAAAAATGCACAGTGGATTTATTGCAATGTATCCATTCCAAAGTATGAATCTATCAATAAGAATTCATTTCCACATCATTTAAATAACATTTAACATATGTTTTCTGAAATATCACATCAAAACATATGTCAAGAAATTTTATTGATCAATGAATTTCCATTTTTACAGTAGAAATGATTAAATATATTCAATTCAACAGCATTCACAGATATTTTAAAGCATACTGAAGCATTTTATTTCTAAATATAAACACTTAGGAATTTGTTCAAAATTTCACTAAAATGTAAGGCTATACACTTACGTTTTCTAGCAATTTTGATGAAAAATGCACAGTGGATTTTTTGCAATATATCCATTCCAAAGTATGAATCTATCAATATGAATTCATTTACACACCATGTAAATAACATTACACATATGTTTTCTGAAATATCACATCAAAACATATGTCAAGAAATTTTTATTGATCAATGAAATTCCTTTTTTACAGTAGAAATGACTAAATATATTCAATTCAACAGCATTCACAGATATTTTAAAGCATACTGAAGCATTTTATTTCTAAATATAAACACTTAGGAATTTGTTCAAAATTTCACTAAAATGTAAGGCTATACACTTACGTTTTCTAGCAATTTTGATGAAAAATGCACAGTGGATTTTTTGCAATATATCCATTCCAAAGTATGAATCTATCAATAAGAATTCATTTCCACATCATTTAAATAACATTAAACATATGTTTTCTGAAATATCACATCAAAACATATGTCAATAAATTTTTTATTGATCAATGAATTTCCATTTTTACAGTAGAAATGATTAAATATATTCAATTCAACAGCATTCAGATATTTTAAAGCATACAGAAGCATTTTATTTCTAAATATAAACACTTAGGAACTTGTTCAAAATTTCACTAAAATGTAAGGCTATACACTCACGTTTTCTAGCAATTTTGATGAAAAATGCACAGTGGATTTATTGCAATGTATCCATTCCAAAGTATGAATCTATCAATAAGAATTCATTTCCACATCATTTAAATAACATTAAACATATGTTTTCTGAAATATCACATCAAAACATATGTCAAGAAATTTTATTGATCAATGAATTTCCATTTTTACAGTAGAAATGATTAAATATATTCAATTCAACAGCATTCACAGATATTTTAAAGCATACTGAAGCATTTTATTTCTAAATATAAACACTTAGGAATTTGTTCAAAATTTCACTAAAATGTAAGGCTATACACTTACGTTTTCTAGCAATTTTGATGAAAAATGCACAGTGGATTTTTTGCAGTATATCCATTCCAAAGTATGAATCTATCAATAAGAATTCATTTCCACACCATTTAAATAACATTAAACATATGTTTTCTGAAATATCACATCAAAACATATGTCAAGAAATTTTTATTGATCAATGAATTTCCATTTTTACAGTAGAAATGATTAAATATATTCAATTCGACAGCATTCACATATATTTTAAAGCATACTGAAGCATTTTATTTCTAAATATAAACACTTAGGAATTTGTTCAAAATTTCACTAAAATGTAAGGCTATACACTTACGTTTTCTAGCAATTTTGATGAAAAATGCACAGTGGATTTTTTGCAATATATCCATTCCAAAGTATGAATCTATCAATAAGAATTCATTTCCACATCATTTAAATAGCATTAAACATATGTTTTCTGAAATATCACATCAAAACATATGTCAAGAAATTTTTATTGATCAATGAATTTCCATTTTTACAGTAGAAATGATTAAATATATTCAATTCAACAGCATTCACAGATATTTTAAAGCATACTGAAGCATTTTATTTCTAAATATAAACACTTAGGAACTTGTTCAAAATTTCACTGAAATGTAAGGCTATACACTTACGTTTTCTAGCAATTTTGATGAAAAATGCACAGTAGATTTTTTGCAATATATCCATTCCAAAGTATGAATCTATCAATAAGAATTCATTTCCACATCATTTAAATAACATTAAACATATGTTTTCTGAAATATCACATCAAAACCTATGTCAAGAATTTTTTATTGATCAATGAATTTCCATTTTTACAGTAGAAATGATTAAATATATTCAATTCAACAGCATTCACAGATATTTTAAAGCATACTGAAGCATTATATTTCTAAATATAAACACTTAGGAATTTGTTCAAAATTTCACTAAAATGTAAGTCTATACACTTACGTTTTCTAGCAATTTTGATGAAAAATGCACAGTAGATTTTTTGCAATATATCCATTCCAAAGTATGAATCTATCAATAAGAATTCATTTCCACACCATTTAAATAACATTAAACATATGTTTTCTGAAATATCACATCAAAACATATGTCAAGAAATTTTTATTGATCAATGAATTTCCATTTTTACAGTAGAAATGATTAAATATATTCAATTCGACAGCATTCACATATATTTTAAAGCATACTGAAGCATTTTATTTCTAAATATAAACACTTAGGAATTTGTTCAAAATTTCACTAAAATGTAAGGCTATACACTTACGTTTTCTAGCAATTTTGATGAAAAATGCACAGTGGATTTTTTGCAATATATCCATTCCAAAGTATGAATCTATCAATAAGAATTCATTTCCACATCATTTAAATAGCATTAAACATATGTTTTCTGAAATATCACATCAAAACATATGTCAAGAAATTTTTATTGATCAATGAATTTCCATTTTTACAGTAGAAATGATTAAATATATTCAATTCAACAGCATTCACAGATATTTTAAAGCATACTGAAGCATTTTTTTTCTAAATATAAACACTTAGGAATTTGTTCAAAATTTCACTAAAATGTAAGGCTATACACTTACGTTTTCTAGCAATTTTGATGAAAAATGCACAGTGGATTTTTTGCAGTATATCCATTCCAAAGTATGAATCTATCAATAAGAATTCATTTCCACACCATTTAAATAACATTAAACATATGTTTTCTGAAATATCACATCAAAACTTATGTCAAGAAATTTTTATTGATCAATGAATTTCCATTTTTACAGTAGAAATGATTAAATATATTCAATTCGACAGCATTCACATATATTTTAAAGCATACTGAAGCATTTTATTTCTAAATATAAACACTTAGGAATTTGTTCAAAATTTCACGGAAATGTAAGGCTATACACTTACGTTTTCTAGCAATTTTGATGAAAAATGCACAGTGGATTTTTTGCAATATATCCATTCCAAAGTATGAATCTATCAATAAGAATTCATTTCCACACCATTTAAATAACATTAAACATATGTTTTCTGAAATATCACATCAAAACATATGTCAAGAAATTTTTATTGATCAATGAATTTCCATTTTTACAGTAGAAATGATTAAATATATTCAATTTGACAGCATTCACATATATTTTAAAGCATACTGAAGCATTTTATTTCTAAATATAAACACTTAGGAATTTGTTCAAAATTTCACTAAAATGTAAGGCTATACACTTACGTTTTCTAGCAATTTTGATGAAAAATGCACAGTGGATTTTTTGCAATATATCCATTCCAAAGTATGAATCTATCAATAAGAATTCATTTCCACATCATTTAAATAGCATTAAACATATGTTTTCTGAAATATCACATCAAAACATATGTCAAGAAATTTTTATTGATCAATGAATTTCCATTTTTACAGTAGAAATGATTAAATATATTCAATTCAACAGCATTCACAGATATTTTAAAGCATACTGAAGCATTTTTTTTCTAAATATAAACACTTAGGAATTTGTTCAAAATTTCACTAAAATGTAAGGCTATACACTTACGTTTTCTAGCAATTTTGATGAAAAATGCACAGTGGATTTTTTGCAGTATATCCATTCCAAAGTATGAATCTATCAATAAGAATTCATTTCCACACCATTTAAATAACATTAAACATATGTTTTCTGAAATATCACATCAAAACTTATGTCAAGAAATTTTTATTGATCAATGAATTTCCATTTTTACAGTAGAAATGATTAAATATATTCAATTCGACAGCATTCACATATATTTTAAAGCATACTGAAGCATTTTATTTCTAAATATAAACACTTAGGAATTTGTTCAAAATTTCACGGAAATGTAAGGCTATACACTTACGTTTTCTAGCAATTTTGATGAAAAATGCACAGTGGATTTTTTGCAATATATCCATTCCAAAGTATGAATCTATCAATAAGAATTCATTTCCACATCATTTAAATAACATTAAACATATGTTTTCTGAAATATCACATCAAAACATATGTCAATAAATTTTTTATTGATCAATGAATTTCCATTTTTACAGTAGAAATGATTAAATATATTCAATTCAACAGCATTCAGATATTTTAAAGCATACTGAAGCATTTTATTTCTAAATATAAACACTTAGGAACTTGTTCAAAATTTCACTAAAATGTAAGGCTATACACTCACGTTTTCTAGCAATTTTGATGAAAAATGCACAGTGGATTTATTGCAATGTATCCATTCCAAAGTATGAATCTATCAATAAGAATTCATTTCCACATCATTTAAATAACATTTAACATATGTTTTCTGAAATATCACATCAAAACATATGTCAAGAAATTTTATTGATCAATGAATTTCCATTTTTACAGTAGAAATGATTAAATATATTCAATTCAACAGCATTCACAGATATTTTAAAGCATACTGAAGCATTTTATTTCTAAATATAAACACTTAGGAATTTGTTCAAAATTTCACTAAAATGTAAGGCTATACACTTACGTTTTCTAGCAATTTTGATGAAAAATGCACAGTGGATTTTTTGCAATATATCCATTCCAAAGTATGAATCTATCAATATGAATTCATTTACACACCATGTAAATAACATTACACATATGTTTTCTGAAATATCACATCAAAACATATGTCAAGAAATTTTTATTGATCAATGAAATTCCTTTTTTACAGTAGAAATGACTAAATATATTCAATTCAACAGCATTCACAGATATTTTAAAGCATACTGAAGCATTTTATTTCTAAATATAAACACTTAGGAATTTGTTCAAAATTTCACTAAAATGTAAGGCTATACACTTACGTTTTCTAGCAATTTTGATGAAAAATGCACAGTGGATTTTTTGCAATATATCCATTCCAAAGTATGAATCTATCAATAAGAATTCATTTCCACATCATTTAAATAACATTAAACATATGTTTTCTGAAATATCACATCAAAACATATGTCAATAAATTTTTTATTGATCAATGAATTTCCATTTTTACAGTAGAAATGATTAAATATATTCAATTCAACAGCATTCAGATATTTTAAAGCATACAGAAGCATTTTATTTCTAAATATAAACACTTAGGAACTTGTTCAAAATTTCACTAAAATGTAAGGCTATACACTCACGTTTTCTAGCAATTTTGATGAAAAATGCACAGTGGATTTATTGCAATGTATCCATTCCAAAGTATGAATCTATCAATAAGAATTCATTTCCACATCATTTAAATAACATTAAACATATGTTTTCTGAAATATCACATCAAAACATATGTCAAGAAATTTTATTGATCAATGAATTTCCATTTTTACAGTAGAAATGATTAAATATATTCAATTCAACAGCATTCACAGATATTTTAAAGCATACTGAAGCATTTTATTTCTAAATATAAACACTTAGGAATTTGTTCAAAATTTCACTAAAATGTAAGGCTATACACTTACGTTTTCTAGCAATTTTGATGAAAAATGCACAGTGGATTTTTTGCAGTATATCCATTCCAAAGTATGAATCTATCAATAAGAATTCATTTCCACACCATTTAAATAACATTAAACATATGTTTTCTGAAATATCACATCAAAACATATGTCAAGAAATTTTTATTGATCAATGAATTTCCATTTTTACAGTAGAAATGATTAAATATATTCAATTCGACAGCATTCACATATATTTTAAAGCATACTGAAGCATTTTATTTCTAAATATAAACACTTAGGAATTTGTTCAAAATTTCACTAAAATGTAAGGCTATACACTTACGTTTTCTAGCAATTTTGATGAAAAATGCACAGTGGATTTTTTGCAATATATCCATTCCAAAGTATGAATCTATCAATAAGAATTCATTTCCACATCATTTAAATAGCATTAAACATATGTTTTCTGAAATATCACATCAAAACATATGTCAAGAAATTTTTATTGATCAATGAATTTCCATTTTTACAGTAGAAATGATTAAATATATTCAATTCAACAGCATTCACAGATATTTTAAAGCATACTGAAGCATTTTATTTCTAAATATAAACACTTAGGAACTTGTTCAAAATTTCACTGAAATGTAAGGCTATACACTTACGTTTTCTAGCAATTTTGATGAAAAATGCACAGTAGATTTTTTGCAATATATCCATTCCAAAGTATGAATCTATCAATAAGAATTCATTTCCACATCATTTAAATAACATTAAACATATGTTTTCTGAAATATCACATCAAAACCTATGTCAAGAATTTTTTATTGATCAATGAATTTCCATTTTTACAGTAGAAATGATTAAATATATTCAATTCAACAGCATTCACAGATATTTTAAAGCATACTGAAGCATTATATTTCTAAATATAAACACTTAGGAATTTGTTCAAAATTTCACTAAAATGTAAGGCTATACACTTACATTTTCTAGCAATTTTGATGAAAAATGCACAGTGGATTTTTTGCAATATATCCATTCCAAAGTATGAATCTATCAATAAGAATTAATTTCCACATCATTTAAATAACATTAAACATATGTTTTCTGAAATATCACATCAAAACATATGTCAAAACATTTTTATTGATCAATGAATTTCCATTTTTACAGTAGAAATAAATAAATATATTCAATTCAACAGCATTCACAGATATTTTAAAGCATACTGAAGCATTTTATTTCTGAATATAAACACTTAGGAATTTGTTCAAAATTTCACTAAAATGTAAGTCTATACACTTACGTTTTCTAGCAATTTTGATGAAAAATGCACAGTGGATTTTTTGCAATATATCCATTCCAAAGTATGAATCTATAAATAAGAATTCATTTCCACACCATTTAAATAACATTAAACATATGTTTTCTGAAATATCACATCAAAACATATGTCAATAAATTTTTTATTGATCAATGAATTTCCATTTTTACAGTAGAAATGATTAAATATATTCAATTCAACAGCATTCAGATATTTTAAAGCATACAGAAGCATTTTATTTCTAAATATAAACACTTAGGAACTTGTTCAAAATTTCACTAAAATGTAAGGCTATACACTCACGTTTTCTAGCAATTTTGATGAAAAATGCACAGTGGATTTATTGCAATGTATCCATTCCAAAGTATGAATCTATCAATAAGAATTCATTTCCACATCATTTAAATAACATTAAACATATGTTTTCTGAAATATCACATCAAAACATATGTCAAGAAATTTTATTGATCAATGAATTTCCATTTTTACAGTAGAAATGATTAAATATATTCAATTCATTAGCATTCACAGATATTTTAAAGCATACTGAAGCATTTTATTTCTAAATATAAACACTTAGGAATTTGTTCAAAATTTCACTAAAATGTAAGGCTATACACTTACGTTTTCTAGCAATTTTGATGAAAAATGCACAGTGGATTTTTTGCAGTATATCCATTCCAAAGTATGAATCTATCAATAAGAATTCATTTCCACACCATTTAAATAACATTAAACATATGTTTTCTGAAATATCACATCAAAACATATGTCAAGAAATTTTTATTGATCAATGAATTTCCATTTTTACAGTAGAAATGATTAAATATATTCAATTCGACAGCATTCACATATATTTTAAAGCATACTGAAGCATTTTATTTCTAAATATAAACACTTAGGAATTTGTTCAAAATTTCACTAAAATGTAAGGCTATACACTTACGTTTTCTAGCAATTTTGATGAAAAATGCACAGTGGATTTTTTGCAATATATCCATTCCAAAGTATGAATCTATCAATAAGAATTCATTTCCACATCATTTAAATAGCATTAAACATATGTTTTCTGAAATATCACATCAAAACATATGTCAAGAAATTTTTATTGATCAATGAATTTCCATTTTTACAGTAGAAATGATTAAATATATTCAATTCAACAGCATTCACAGATATTTTAAAGCATACTGAAGCATTTTATTTCTAAATATAAACACTTAGGAACTTGTTCAAAATTTCACTGAAATGTAAGGCTATACACTTACGTTTTCTAGCAATTTTGATGAAAAATGCACAGTAGATTTTTTGCAATATATCCATTCCAAAGTATGAATCTATCAATAAGAATTCATTTCCACATCATTTAAATAACATTAAACATATGTTTTCTGAAATATCACATCAAAACCTATGTCAAGAATTTTTTATTGATCAATGAATTTCCATTTTTACAGTAGAAATGATTAAATATATTCAATTCAACAGCATTCACAGATATTTTAAAGCATACTGAAGCATTTTATTTCTAAATATAAACACTTAGGAACTTGTTCAAAATTTCACTGAAATGTAAGGCTATACACTTACGTTTTCTAGCAATTTTGATGAAAAATGCACAGTAGATTTTTTGCAATATATCCATTCCAAAGTATGAATCTATCAATAAGAATTCATTTCCACATCATTTAAATAACATTAAACATATGTTTTCTGAAATATCACATCAAAACCTATGTCAAGAATTTTTTATTGATCAATGAATTTCCATTTTTACAGTAGAAATGATTAAATATATTCAATTCAACAGCATTCACAGATATTTTAAAGCATACTGAAGCATTATATTTCTAAATATAAACACTTAGGAATTTGTTCAAAATTTCACTAAAATGTAAGGCTATACACTTACATTTTCTAGCAATTTTGATGAAAAATGCACAGTGGATTTTTTGCAATATATCCATTCCAAAGTATGAATCTATCAATAAGAATTAATTTCCACATCATTTAAATAACATTAAACATATGTTTTCTGAAATATCACATCAAAACATATGTCAAAACATTTTTATTGATCAATGAATTTCCATTTTTACAGTAGAAATAAATAAATATATTCAATTCAACAGCATTCACAGATATTTTAAAGCATACTGAAGCATTTTATTTCTAAATATAAACACTTAGGAATTTGTTCAAAATTTCACTAAAATGTAAGTCTATACACTTACGTTTTCTAGCAATTTTGATGAAAAATGCACAGTGGATTTTTTGCAATGTATCCATTCCAAAGTATGAATCTATCAATAAGAATTCATTTCTACATCATTTAAATAACATTAAACATATGTTTTCTGAAATATCACATCAAAATATATGTCAAGAAATTTTATTGATCATTGAATTTCCATTTTTACAGTAGAAATGATTAAATATATTCAATTCAACAGCATTCACAGATATTTTAAAGCATACTGAAGCATTTTATTTCTAAATATCAACACTTAGGAATTTGTTCAAAATTTCACTAAAATGTAAGGTTATACACTTACGTTTTCTAGCAATTTTGATGAAAAATGCACAGTGGATTTTTTGCAATATATCCATTCCAAAGTATGAATCTATCAATAAGAATTCATTTCCACACCATGTAAATAACATTAAACATATGTTTTCTGAAATATCACATCAAAACATATGTCAAGAAATTTTTATTGATCAATGAAATTCCATTTTTACAGTAGAAATGATTAAATATATTCAATTCAACAGCATTCACAGATATTTTAAAGCATACTGAAGCATTTTATTTCTAAATATAAACACTTAGGAACTTGTTCAAAATTTCACTAAAATGTAAGGCTATACACTTACGTTTTCTAGCAATTTTGATGAAAAATGCACAGTGGATTTTTTGCAATATATCCATTCCAAAGTATGAATCTATCAATAAGAATTCATTTCCACATCATTTAAATAACATTAAACATATGTTTTCTGAAATATCACATCAAAGCATATGTCAAGAATTTTTTATTGATCAATGAATTTCCATTTTTACAGTAGAAATGATTAAATATATTTAATTCAACAGCATTCACAGATATTTTAAAGCATACTGAAGCATTTTATTTCTAAATATAAACACTTAGGAATTTGTTCAAAATTTCACTAAAATGTAAGGCTATACACTTACGTTTTCTAGCAATTTTGATGAAAAATGCACAGTGGATTTTTTGCAATATATCCATTCCAAAGTATGAATCTATCAATAAGAATTCATTTCCACACCATTTAAATAACATTAAACATATGTTTTCTGAAATATCACATCAAAACATATGTCAAGAAATTTTATTGATCAATGAATTTCCATTTTTACAATAGAAATGATTAAATATATTCAATTCAACAGCATTCACAGATATTTTAAAGCATACTGAAGCATTTTATTTCTAAATATAAACACTTAGGAATTTGTTCAAAATTTCACTAAAATGTAAGGCTATACACTTACGTTTTCTAGCAATTTTGATGAAAAATGCACAGTGGATTTTTTGCAGTATATCCATTCCAAAGTATGAATCTATCAATAAGAATTCATTTCCACACCATTTAAATAACATTAAACATATGTTTTCTGAAATATCACATCAAAACATATGTCAAGAAATTTTTATTGATCAATGAATTTCCATTTTTACAGTAGAAATGATTAAATATATTCAATTCGACAGCATTCACAGATATTTTAAAGCATACTGAAGCATTTTATTTCTAAATATAAACACTTAGGAATTTGTTCAAAATTTCACTAAAATGTAAGGCTATACACTTACGTTTTCTAGCAATTTTGATGAAAAATGCACAGTGGATTTTTTGCAATATATCCATTCCAAAGTATGAATCTATAAATGAGAATTCATTTCCACACCATTTAAATAACATTAAACATATGTTTTCTGAAATATCACATCAAAACATATGTCAAGAAATTTTATTGATCAATGAATTTCCATTTTTACAATAGAAATGATTAAATATATTCAATTCAACAGCATTCACAGATATTTTAAAGCATACTGAAGCATTTTATTTCTAAATATAAACACTTAGGAATTTGTTCAAAATTTCACTAAAATGTAAGGCTATACACTTACGTTTTCTAGCAATTTTGATGAAAAATGCACAGTGGATTTTTTGCAATATATCCATTCCAAAGTATGAATCTATCAATAAGAATTCATTTCCACACCATTTAAATAACATTAAACATATGTTTTCTGAAATATCACATCAAAACATATGTCAAGAAATTTTATTGATCAATGAATTTCCATTTTTACAATAGAAATGATTAAATATATTCAATTCAACAGCATTCACAGATATTTTAAAGCATACTGAAGCATTTTATTTCTAAATATAAACACTTAGGAATTTGTTCAAAATTTCACTAAAATGTAAGGCTATACACTTACGTTTTCTAGCAATTTTGATGAAAAATGCACAGTGGATTTTTTGCAGTATATCCATTCCAAAGTATGAATCTATCAATAAGAATTCATTTCCACACCATTTAAATAACATTAAACATATGTTTTCTGAAATATCACATCAAAACATATGTCAAGAAATTTTTATTGATCAATGAATTTCCATTTTTACAGTAGAAATGATTAAATATATTCAATTCGACAGCATTCACAGATATTTTAAAGCATACTGAAGCATTTTATTTCTAAATATAAACACTTAGGAATTTGTTCAAAATTTCACTAAAATGTAAGGCTATACACTTACGTTTTCTAGCAATTTTGATGAAAAATGCACAGTGGATTTTTTGCAATATATCCATTCCAAAGTATGAATCTATAAATGAGAATTCATTTCCACACCATTTAAATAACATTAAACATATGTTTTCTGAAATATCACATCAAAACATATGTCAAGAAATTTTATTGATCAATGAATTTCCATTTTTACAATAGAAATGATTAAATATATTCAATTCAACAGCATTCACAGATATTTTAAAGCATACTGAAGCATTTTATTTCTAAATATAAACACTTAGGAATTTGTTCAAAATTTCACTAAAATGTAAGGCTATACACTTACGTTTTCTAGCAGTTTTGATGAAAAATGCACAGTGGATTTTTTGCAGTATATCCATTCCAAAGTATGAATCTATCAATAAGAATTCATTTCCACACCATTTAAATAACATTAAACATATGTTTTCTGAAATATCACATCAAAACATATGTCAAGAAATTTTTATTGATCAATGAATTTCCATTTTTACAGTAGAAATGATTAAATATATTCAATTCGACAGCATTCACAGATATTTTAAAGCATACTGAAGCATTTTATTTCTAAATATAAACACTTAGGAATTTGTTCAAAATTTCACTAAAATGTAAGGCTATACACTTACGTTTTCTAGCAATTTTGATGAAAAATGCACAGTGGATTTTTTGCAATATATCCATTCCAAAGTATGAATCTATAAATGAGAATTCATTTCCACACCATTTAAATAACATTAAACATATGTTTTCTGAAATATCACATCAAAACATATGTCAAGAAATTTTATTGATCAATGAATTTCCATTTTTACAATAGAAATGATTAAATATATTCAATTCAACAGCATTCACAGATATTTTAAAGCATACTGAAGCATTTTATTTCTAAATATAAACACTTAGGAATTTGTTCAAAATTTCACTAAAATGTAAGGCTATACACTTACGTTTTCTAGCAATTTTGATGAAAAATGCACAGTGGATTTTTTGCAATATATCCATTCCAAAGTATGAATCTATCAATAAGAATTCATTTCCACACCATTTAAATAACATTAAACATATGTTTTCTGAAATATCACATCAAAACATATGTCAAGAAATTTTATTGATCAATGAATTTCCATTTTTACAATAGAAATGATTAAATATATTCAATTCAACAGCATTCACAGATATTTTAAAGCATACTGAAGCATTTTATTTCTAAATATAAACACTTAGGAATTTGTTCAAAATTTCACTAAAATGTAAGGCTATACACTTACGTTTTCTAGCAATTTTGATGAAAAATGCACAGTGGATTTTTTGCAGTATATCCATTCCAAAGTATGAATCTATCAATAAGAATTCATTTCCACACCATTTAAATAACATTAAACATATGTTTTCTGAAATATCACATCAAAACATATGTCAAGAAATTTTTATTGATCAATGAATTTCCATTTTTACAGTAGAAATGATTAAATATATTCAATTCGACAGCATTCACAGATATTTTAAAGCATACTGAAGCATTTTATTTCTAAATATAAACACTTAGGAATTTGTTCAAAATTTCACTAAAATGTAAGGCTATACACTTACGTTTTCTAGCAATTTTGATGAAAAATGCACAGTGGATTTTTTGCAATATATCCATTCCAAAGTATGAATCTATAAATGAGAATTCATTTCCACACCATTTAAATAACATTAAACATATGTTTTCTGAAATATCACATCAAAACATATGTCAAGAAATTTTATTGATCAATGAATTTCCATATTTACAATAGAAATGATTAAATATATTCAATTCAACAGCATTCACAGATATTTTAAAGCATACTGAAGCATTTTATTTCTAAATATAAACACTTAGGAATTTGTTCAAAATTTCACTAAAATGTAAGGCTATACACTTACGTTTTCTAGCAATTTTGATGAAAAATGCACAGTGGATTTTTTGCAGTATATCCATTCCAAAGTATGAATCTATCAATAAGAATTCATTTCCACACCATTTAAATAACATTAAACATATGTTTTCTGAAATATCACATCAAAATATATGTCAAGAAATTTTATTGATCATTGAATTTCCATTTTTACAGTAGAAATGATTAAATATATTCAATTCAACAGCATTCACAGATATTTTAAAGCATACTGAAGCATTTTATTTCTAAATATCAACACTTAGGAATTTGTTCAAAATTTCACTAAAATGTAAGGTTATACACTTACGTTTTCTAGCAATTTTGATGAAAAATGCACAGTGGATTTTTTGCAATATATCCATTCCAAAGTATGAATCTATCAATAAGAATTCATTTCCACACCATGTAAATAACATTAAACATATGTTTTCTGAAATATCACATCAAAACATATGTCAAGAAATTTTTATTGATCAATGAAATTCCATTTTTACAGTAGAAATGATTAAATATATTCAATTCAACAGCATTCACAGATATTTTAAAGCATACTGAAGCATTTTATTTCTAAATATAAACACTTAGGAACTTGTTCAAAATTTCACTAAAATGTAAGGCTATACACTTACGTTTTCTAGCAATTTTGATGAAAAATGCACAGTGGATTTTTTGCAATATATCCATTCCAAAGTATGAATCTATCAATAAGAATTCATTTCCACATCATTTAAATAACATTAAACATATGTTTTCTGAAATATCACATCAAAACATATGTCAAGAATTTTTTATTGATCAATGAATTTCCATTTTTACAGTAGAAATGATTAAATATATTTAATTCAACAGCATTCACAGATATTTTAAAGCATACTGAAGCATTTTATTTCTAAATATAAACACTTAGGAATTTGTTCAAAATTTCACTAAAATGTAAGGCTATACACTTACGTTTTCTAGCAATTTTGATGAAAAATGCACAGTGGATTTTTTGCAATATATCCATTCCAAAGTATGAATCTATCAATAAGAATTCATTTCCACACCATTTAAATAACATTAAACATATGTTTTCTGAAATATCACATCAAAACATATGTCAAGAAATTTTATTGATCAATGAATTTCCATTTTTACAATAGAAATGATTAAATATATTCAATTCAACAGCATTCACAGATATTTTAAAGCATACTGAAGCATTTTATTTCTAAATATAAACACTTAGGAATTTGTTCAAAATTTCACTAAAATGTAAGTCTATACACTTACGTTTTCTAGGAATTTTGATGAAAAATGCACAGTGGATTTTTTGCAGTATATCCATTCCAAAGTATGAATCTATCAATAAGAATTCATTTCCACACCATTTAAATAACATTAAACATATGTTTTCTGAAATATCACATCAAAACATATGTCAAGAAATTTTTATTGATCAATGAAATTCCATTTTTACAGTAGAAATGATTAAATATATTCAATTCAACAGCATTCACAGATATTTTAAAGCATACTGAAGCATTTTATTTCTAAATATAAACACTTAGGAACTTGTTCAAAATTTCACTAAAATGTAAGGCTATACACTTACGTTTTCTAGCAATTTTGATGAAAAATGCACAGTGGATTTTTTGCAATATATCCATTCCAAAGTATGAATCTATCAATAAGAATTCATTTCCACATCATTTAAATAACATTAAACATATGTTTTCTGAAATATCACATCAAAACATATGTCAAGAATTTTTTATTGATCAATGAATTTCCATTTTTACAGTAGAAATGATTAAATATATTTAATTCAACAGCATTCACAGATATTTTAAAGCATACTGAAGCATTTTATTTCTAAATATAAACACTTAGGAATTTGTTCAAAATTTCACTAAAATGTAAGGCTATACACTTACGTTTTCTAGCAATTTTGATGAAAAATGCACAGTGGATTTTTTGCAATATATCCATTCCAAAGTATGAATCTATCAATAAGAATTCATTTCCACACCATTTAAATAACATTAAACATATGTTTTCTGAAATATCACATCAAAACATATGTCAAGAAATTTTATTGATCAATGAATTTCCATTTTTACAATAGAAATGATTAAATATATTCAATTCAACAGCATTCACAGATATTTTAAAGCATACTGAAGCATTTTATTTCTAAATATAAACACTTAGGAATTTGTTCAAAATTTCACTAAAATGTAAGGCTATACACTTACGTTTTCTAGCAATTTTGATGAAAAATGCACAGTGGATTTTTTGCAATATATCCATTCCAAAGTATGAATCTATAAATAAGAATTCATTTCCACACCATTTAAATAACATTAAACATATGTTTTCTGAAATATCACATCAAAACATATGTCAAGAAATTTTTATTGATCAATGAATTTCCATTTTTACAGTAGAAATGATTAAATATATTCAATTCGACAGCATTCACATATATTTTAAAGCATACTGAAGCATTTTATTTCTAAATATAAACACTTAGGAATTTGTTCAAAATTTCACTAAAATGTAAGGCTATACACTTACGTTTTCTAGCAATTTTGATGAAAAATGCACAGTGGATTTTTTGCAATATATCCATTCCAAAGTATGAATCTATAAATAAGAATTCATTTCCACACCATTTAAATAACATTAAACATATGTTTTCTGAAATATCACATCAAAACATATGTCAAGAAATTTTTATTGATCAATGAATTTCCATTTTTACAGTAGAAATGATTAAATATATTCAATTCAACAGCATTCACAGATATTTTAAAGCATACTGAAGCATTTTATTTCTAAATATAAACACTTAGGAATTTGTTCAAAATTTCACTAAAATGTAAGGCTATACACTTACATTTTCTAGCAATTTTGATGAAAAATGCACAGTGGATTTTTTGCAATATATCCATTCCAAAGTATGAATCTATCAATAAGAATTAATTTCCACATCATTTAAATAACATTAAACATATGTTTTCTGAAATATCACATCAAAACATATGTCAAAAAATTTTTATTGATCAATGAATTTCCATTTTTACAATAGAAATGATTAAATATATTCAATTCAACAGCATTCACAGATATTTTAAAGCATACTGAAGCATTTTATTTCTAAATATAAACACTTAGGAATTTGTTCAAAATTTCACTAAAATGTAAGGCTATACACTTACATTTTCTAGCAATTTTGATGAAAAATGCACAGTGGATTTTTTGCAATATATCCATTCCAAAGTATGAATCTATCAATAAGAATTCATTTCCACACCATGTAAATAACATTAAACATATGTTTTCTGAAATATCACATCAAAACATATGTCAAGAAATTTTTATTGATCAATGAAATTCCATTTTTACAGTAGAAATGATTAAATATATTCAAATCAACAGCATTCACAGATATTTTAAAGCATACTGAAGCATTTTATTTCTAAATATAAGCACTTAGGAATTTGTTCAAAATTTCACTAAAATGTAAGGCTATACACTTACGTTTTCTAGCAATTTTGATGAAAAATGCACAGTGGATTTTTTGCAATATATCCATTCCAAAGTATGAATCTATCAATAAGAATTCATTTCCACACAATTTAAATAACATTAAACATATGTTTTCTGAAATATCACATCAAAACATATGTCAAGAAATTTTTATTGATCAATGAATTTCCATTTTTACAGTAGAAATGATTAAATATATTCAATTCAACAGCATTCACAGATATTTTAAAGCATACTGAAGCATTTTATTTCTAAATATAAACACTTAGGAATTTGTTCAAAATTTCACTAAAATGTAAGGCTATACACTTACGTTTTCTAGTAATTTTGATGAAAAATGCACAGTGGATTTTTTGCAATATATCCATTCCAAAGTATGAATCTATCAATAAGAATTCATTTCCACACCATTTAAATAACATTAAACATATGTTTTCTGAAATATCACATCAAAACATATGTCAATACATTTTTTATTGATCAATGAATTTCCATTTTTACAGTAGAAATGATTAAATATATTCAATTCAACAGCATTCAGATATTTTAAAGCATACTGAAGCATTTTATTTCTAAATATAAACACTTAGGAACTTGTTCAAAATTTCACTAAAATGTAAGGCTATACACTCACGTTTTCTAGCAATTTTGATGAAAAATGCACAGTGGATTTATTGCAATGTATCCATTCCAAAGTATGAATCTATCAATAAGAATTCATTTCCACATCATTTAAATAACATTAAACATATGTTTTCTGAAATATCACATCAAAACATATGTCAAGAAATTTTATTGATCAATGAATTTCCATTTTTACAGTAGAAATGATTAAATATATTCAATTCAACAGCATTCACAGATATTTTAAAGCATACTGAAGCATTTTATTTCTAAATATAAACACTTAGGAATTTGTTCAAAATTTCACTAAAATGTAAGGCTATACACTTACGTTCTCTAGCAATTTTGATGAAAAATGCACAGTGGATTTTTTGCAGTATATCCATTCCAAAGTATGAATCTATCAATAAGAATTCATTTCCACACCATTTAAATAACATTAAACATATGTTTTCTGAAATATCACATCAAAACATATGTCAAGAAATTTTTATTGATCAATGAATTTCCATTTTTACAGTAGAAATGATTAAATATATTCAAATCGACAGCATTCACATATATTTTAAAGCATACTGAAGCATTTTATTTCTAAATATAAACACTTAGGAATTTGTTCAAAATTTCACTAAAATGTAAGGCTATACACTTACGTTTTCTAGCAATTTTGATGAAAAATGCACAGTGGGTTTTTTGCAATATATCCATTCCAAAGTATGAATCTATCAATAAGAATTCATTTCCACATCATTTAAATAACATTAAACATATGTTTTCTGAAATATCACATCAAAACATATGTCAAGAAATTTTTATTGATCAATGAATTTCCATTTTTACAGTAGAAATGATTAAATATATTCAATTCAACAGCATTCACAGATATTTTAAAGCATACTGAAGCATTTTATTTCTAAATATCAACACTTAGGAATTTGTTCAAAATTTCACTAAAATGTAAGGCTATACACTTACGTTTTCTAGCAATTTTGATGAAAAATGCACAGTGGATTTTTTGCAATATATCCATTCCAAAGTATGAATCTATCAATAAGAATTCATTTCCACATCATTTAAATAACATTAAACATATGTTTTCTGAAATATCACATCAAAACATATGTCAAGAAATTTTTATTGATCAATGAATTTCCATTTTTACAGTAGAAATGATTAAATATATTCAATTCAACAGCATTCACAGATATTTTAAAGCATACTGAAGCATTTTATTTCTAAATATAAACACTTAGGAATTTGTTCAAAATTTCACTAAAATGTAAGGCTATACACTTACGTTTTCTAGTAATTTTGATGAAAAATGCACAGTGGATTTTTTGCAATATATCCATTCCAAAGTATGAATCTATCAATAAGAATTCATTTCCACACCATTTAAATAACATTAAACATATGTTTTCTGAAATATCACATCAAAACATATGTCAATAAATTTTTTATTGATCAATGAATTTCCATTTTTACAGTAGAAATGATTAAATATATTCAATTCAACAGCATTCAGATATTTTAAAGCATACTGAAGCATTTTATTTCTAAATATAAACACTTAGGAACTTGTTCAAAATTTCACTAAAATGTAAGGCTATACACTCACGTTTTCTAGCAATTTTGATGAAAAATGCACAGTGGATTTATTGCAATGTATCCATTCCAAAGTATGAATCTATCAATAAGAATTCATTTCCACATCATTTAAATAACATTAAACATATGTTTTCTGAAATATCACATCAAAACATATGTCAAGAAATTTT
Organism: Hoplias malabaricus; assembly: GCF_029633855.1. NCBI lineage: Eukaryota > Metazoa > Chordata > Actinopteri > Characiformes > Erythrinidae > Hoplias > Hoplias malabaricus. Next base: position 682,836 of record NC_089807.1, on the reverse strand, counting down.
ATTTATCAATGAATTTCAATTTTTACAGTAGAATTGATTAAATATATTCAATTCAACAGCATTCACAGATATTTTAAAGCATACTGAAGCATTTTATTTCTAAATATAAACACTTAGGAATTTGTTCAAAATTTCATGGAAATGTAAGGCTATACACTTACGTTTTCTAGCAATTTTGATGAAAAATGCACAGTGGATTTTTTGCAGTATATCCATTCCAAAGTATGAATCTATCAGTAAGAATTCATTTCCACACCATTTAAATAACATTAAACATATGTTTTCTGAAATATCACATCAAAACATATGTCAAGAAATTTTTATTGATCAATGAATTTCCATTTTTACAGTAGAAATGATTAAATATATTCAATTCAACAGCATTCACAGATATTTTAAAGCATACTGAAGCATTTTATTTCTAAATATCAACACTTAGGAATTTGTTCAAAATTTCACTAAAATGTAAGGCTATACACTCAAGTTTTCTAGCAATTTTGATGAAAAATGCACAGTGGATTTATTGCAATGTATCCATTCCAAAGTATGAATCTATCAATAAGAATTCATTTCCACATCATTTAAATAACATTAAACATATGTTTTCTGAAATATCACATCAAAACATATGTCAAGAAATTTTTATTGATCAATGAATTTCCATTTTTACAGTAGAAATGATTAAATATATTCAATTCAACAGCATTCACAGATATTTTAAAGCATACTGAAGCATTTTATTTCTAAATATCAACACTTAGGAATTTGTTCAAAATTTCACTAAAATGTAAGGCTATACACTTACGTTTTCTAGCAATTTTGATGAAAAATGCACAGTGGATTTTTTGCAATATATCCATTCCAAAGTATGAATCTATCAATAAGAATTCATTTCCACATCATTTAAATAACATTAAACATATGTTTTCTGAAATATCACATCAAAACATATGTCAAGAAATTTTTATTGATCAATGAATTTCCATTTTTACAGTAGAAATGATTAAATATATTCAATTCAACAGCATTCACAGATATTTTAAAGCATACTGAAGCATTTTATTTCTAAATATCAACACTTAGGAATTTGTTCAAAATTTCACTAAAATGTAAGGCTATACACTCACGTTTTCTAGCAATTTTGATGAAAAATGCACAGTGGATTTATTGCAATGTATCCATTCCAAAGTATGAATCTATCAATAAGAATTCATTTCCACATCATTTAAATAACATTAAACATATGTTTTCTGAAATATCACATCAAAACATATGTCAAGAAATTTTATTGATCAATGAATTTCCATTTTTACAGTAGAAATGATTAAATATATTCAATTCAACAGCATTCACAGATATTTTAAAGCATACTGAAGCATTTTATTTCTAAATATAAACACTTAGGAATTTGTTCAAAATTTCACTAAAATGTAAGGCTATACACTTACGTTCTCTAGCAATTTTGATGAAAAATGCACAGTGGATTTTTTGCAGTATATCCATTCCAAAGTATGAATCTATCAATAAGAATTCATTTCCACACCATTTAAATAACATTAAACATATGTTTTCTGAAATATCACATCAAAACATATGTCAAGAAATTTTTATTGATCAATGAATTTCCATTTTTACAGTAGAAATGATTAAATATATTCAATTCGACAGCATTCACATATATTTTAAAGCATACTGAAGCATTTTATTTCTAAATATAAACACTTAGGAATTTGTTCAAAATTTCACTAAAATGTAAGGCTATACACTTACGTTTTCTAGCAATTTTGATGAAAAATGCACAGTGGATTTTTTGCAATATATCCATTCCAAAGTATGAATCTATCAATAAGAATTCATTTCCACATCATTTAAATAACATTAAACATATGTTTTCTGAAATATCACATCAAAACATATGTCAAGAAATTTTTATTGATCAATGAATTTCCATTTTTACAGTAGAAATGATTAAATATATTCAATTCAACAGCATTCACAGATATTTTAAAGCATACTGAAGCATTTTATTTCTAAATATCAACACTTAGGAATTTGTTCAAAATTTCACTAAAATGTAAGGCTATACACTTACGTTTTCTAGCAATTTTGATGAAAAATGCACAGTGGATTTTTTGCAATATATCCATTCCAAAGTATGAATCTATCAATAAGAATTCATTTCCACATCATTTAAATAACATTAAACATATGTTTTCTGAAATATCACATCAAAACATATGTCAAGAAATTTTTATTGATCAATGAATTTCCATTTTTACAGTAGAAATGATTAAATATATTCAATTCAACAGCATTCACAGATATTTTAAAGCATACTGAAGCATTTTATTTCTAAATATAAACACTTAGGAATTTGTTCAAAATTTCACTAAAATGTAAGGCTATACACTTACGTTTTCTAGTAATTTTGATGAAAAATGCACAGTGGATTTTTTGCAATATATCCATTCCAAAGTATGAATCTATCAATAAGAATTCATTTCCACACCATTTAAATAACATTAAACATATGTTTTCTGAAATATCACATCAAAACATATGTCAATAAATTTTTTATTGATCAATGAATTTCCATTTTTACAGTAGAAATGATTAAATATATTCAATTCAACAGCATTCAGATATTTTAAAGCATACTGAAGCATTTTATTTCTAAATATAAACACTTAGGAACTTGTTCAAAATTTCACTAAAATGTAAGGCTATACACTCACGTTTTCTAGCAATTTTGATGAAAAATGCACAGTGGATTTATTGCAATGTATCCATTCCAAAGTATGAATCTATCAATAAGAATTCATTTCCACATCATTTAAATAACATTAAACATATGTTTTCTGAAATATCACATCAAAACATATGTCAAGAAATTTTATTTATCAATGAATTTCCATTTTTACAGTAGAAATGATTAAATATATTCAATTCAACAGCATTCACAGATATTTTAAAGCATACTGAAGCATTTTATTTCTAAATATAAACACTTAGGAATTTGTTCAAAATTTCATGGAAATGTAAGGCTATACACTTACGTTTTCTAGCAATTTTGATGAAAAATGCACAGTGGATTTTTTGCAGTATATCCATTCCAAAGTATGAATCTATCAGTAAGAATTCATTTCCACACCATTTAAATAACATTAAACATATGTTTTCTGAAATATCACATCAAAACATATGTCAAGAAATTTTTATTGATCAATGAATTTCCATTTTTACAGTAGAAATGATTAAATATATTCAATTCAACAGCATTCACAGATATTTTAAAGCATACTGAAGCATTTTATTTCTAAATATCAACACTTAGGAATTTGTTCAAAATTTCACTAAATTGTAAGGCTATACACTTACGTTTTCTAGCAATTTTGATGAAAAATGCACAGTGGATTTTTTGCAATATATCCATTCCAAAGTATGAATCTATCAATAAGAATTCATTTCCACATCATTTAAATAACATTAAACATATGTTTTCTGAAATATCACATCAAAACCTATGTCAAGAATTTTTTATTGATCAATGAATTTCCATTTTTACAGTAGAAATGATTAAATATATTCAATTCAACAGCATTCACAGATATTTTAAAGCATACTGAAGCATTTTATTTCTAAATATAAACACTTAGGAACTTGTTCAAAATTTCACTAAAATGTAAGGCTATACACTTACGTTTTCTAGCAATTTTGATGAAAAATGCACAGTGGATTTTTTGCAATATATCCATTCCAAAGTATGAATCTATCAATAAGAATTCATTTCCACATCATTTAAATAACATTAAACATATGTTTTCTGAAATATCACATCAAAACCTATGTCAAGAATTTTTTATTGATCAATGAATTTCCATTTTTACAGTAGAAATGATTAAATATATTCAATTCAACAGCATTCACAGATATTTTAAAGCATACTGAAGCATTTTATTTCTAAATATAAACACTTAGGAATTTGTTCAAAATTTCACTAAAATGTAAGGCTATACACTTACGTTTTCTAGTAATTTTGATGAAAAATGCACAGTGGATTTTTTGCAATATATCCATTCCAAAGTATGAATCTATCAATAAGAATTCATTTCCACACCATTTAAATAACATTAAACATATGTTTTCTGAAATATCACATCAAAACATATGTCAATAAATTTTTTATTGATCAATGAATTTCCATTTTTACAGTAGAAATGATTAAATATATTCAATTCAACAGCATTCAGATATTTTAAAGCATACTGAAGCATTTTATTTCTAAATATAAACACTTAGGAAGTTGTTCAAAATTTCACTAAAATGTAAGGCTATACACTCACGTTTTCTAGCAATTTTGATGAAAAATGCACAGTGGATTTATTGCAATGTATCCATTCCAAAGTATGAATCTATCAATAAGAATTCATTTCCACATCATTTAAATAACATTAAACATATGTTTTCTGAAATATCACATCAAAACATATGTCAAGAAATTTTATTTATCAATGAATTTCCATTTTTACAGTAGAAATGATTAAATATATTCAATTCAACAGCATTCACAGATATTTTAAAGCATACTGAAGCATTTTATTTCTAAATATAAACACTTAGGAATTTGTTCAAAATTTCATGGAAATGTAAGGCTATACACTTACGTTTTCTAGCAATTTTGATGAAAAATGCACAGTGGATTTTTTGCAGTATATCCATTCCAAAGTATGAATCTATCAGTAAGAATTCATTTCCACACCATTTAAATAACATTAAACATATGTTTTCTGAAATATCACATCAAAACATATGTCAAGAAATTTTTATTGATCAATGAATTTCCTTTTTTACAGTAGAAATGATTAAATATATTCAATTCAACAGCATTCACAGATATTTTAAAGCATACTGAAGCATTTTATTTCTAAATATCAACACTTAGGAATTTGTTCAAAATTTCACTAAAATGTAAGGCTATACACTCACGTTTTCTAGCAATTTTGATGAAAAATGCACAGTGGATTTATTGCAATGTATCCATTCCAAAGTATGAATCTATCAATAAGAATTCATTTCCACATCATTTAAATAACATTAAACATATGTTTTCTGAAATATCACATCAAAACCTATGTCAAGAATTTTTTATTGATCAATGAATTTCCATTTTTACAGTAGAAATGATTAAATATATTCAATTCAACAGCATTCACAGATATTTTAAAGCATACTGAAGCATTTTATTTCTAAATATAAACACTTAGGAACTTGTTCAAAATTTCACTAAAATGTAAGGCTATACACTTACGTTTTCTAGCAATTTTGATGAAAAATGCACAGTGGATTTTTTGCAATATATCCATTCCAAAGTATGAATCTATCAATAAGAATTCATTTCCACATCATTTAAATAACATTAAACATATGTTTTCTGAAATATCACATCAAAACCTATGTCAAGAATTTTTTATTGATCAATGAATTTCCATTTTTACAGTAGAAATGATTAAATATATTCAATTCAACAGCATTCACAGATATTTTAAAGCATACTGAAGCATTTTATTTCTAAATATAAACACTTAGGAACTTGTTCAAAATTTCACTAAAATGTAAGGCTATACACTTACGTTTTCTAGCAATTTTGATGAAAAATGCACAGTGGATTTTTTGCAATATATCCATTCCAAAGTATGAATCTATCAATAAGAATTCATTTCCACATCATTTAAATAACATTAAACATATGTTTTCTGAAATATCACATCAAAACCTATGTCAAGAATTTTTTATTGATCAATGAATTTCCATTTTTACAGTAGAAATGATTAAATATATTCAATTCAACAGCATTCACAGATATTTTAAAGCATACTGAAGCATTTTATTTCTAAATATAAACACTTAGGAATTTGTTCAAAATTTCACTAAAATGTAAGGCTATACACTTACGTTTTCTAGCAATTTTGATGAAAAATGCACAGTGGATTTTTTGCAATATATCCATTCCAAAGTATGAATCTATCAATAAGAATTCATTTCCACACCATGTAAATAACATTAAACATATGTTTTCTGAAATATCACATCAAAACATATGTCAAGAAATTTTTATTAATCAATGAAATTCCATTTTTACAGTAGAAATGATTAAATATATTCAATTCAACAGCATTCACAGATATTTTAAAGCATACTGAAGCATTTTATTTCTAAATATAAACACTTAGGAACTTGTTCAAAATTTCACTAAAATGTAAGGCTATACACTTACGTTTTCTAGCAATTTTGATGAAAAATGCACAGTGGATTTTTTGCAATATATCCATTCCAAAGTATGAATCTATCAATAAGAATTCATATCCACACCATGTAAATAACATTAAACATATGTTTTCTGAAATATCACATCAAAACATATGTCAAGAAATTTTTATTGATCAATGAATTTCCATTTTTACAGTAGAAATGATTAAATATATTCAATTCAACAGCATTCACAGATATTTTAAAGCATACTGAAGCATTTTATTTCTAAATATAAACACTTAGGAACTTGTTCAAAATTTCACTAAAATGTAAGGCTATACACTTACGTTTTCTAGCAATTTTGATGAAAAATGCACAGTGGATTTTTTGCAATATATCCATTCCAAAGTATGAATCTATCAATAAGAATTCATTTCCACATCATTTAAATAACATTAAACATATGTTTTCTGAAATATCACATCAAAACATATGTCAAGAATTTTTTATTGATCAATGAATTTCCATTTTTACAGTAGAAATGATTAAATATATTTAATTCAACAGCATTCACAGATATTTTAAAGCATACTGAAGCATTTTATTTCTAAATATCAACACTTAGGAATTTGTTCAAAATTTCACTAAAATGTAAGGCTATACACTTACGTTTTCTAGCAATTTTGATGAAAAATGCACAGTGGATTTTTTGCAATATATCCATTCCAAAGTATGAATCTATAAATAAGAATTCATTTCCACACCATTTAAATAACATTAAACATATGTTTTCTGAAATATCACAAACATATGTCAAGAAATTTTTATTGATCAATGAAATTCCATTTTTACAGTAGAAATGATTAAATATATTCAATTCAACAGCATTCACAGATATTTTAAAGCATACTGAAGCATTTTATTTCTAAATATAAACACTTAGGAACTTGTTCAAAATTTCACTAAAATGTAAGGCTATACACTTACGTTTTCTAGCAATTTTGATGAAAAATGCACAGTGGATTTTTTGCAATATATCCATTCCAAAGTATGAATCTATAAATAAGAATTCATTTCCACACCATTTAAATAACATTAAACATATGTTTTCTGAAATATCACATCAAAACATATGTCAAGAAATTTTTATTGATCAATGAATTTCCATTTTTACAGTAGAAATGATTAAATATATTCAATTCAACAGCATTCACAGATATTTTAAAGCATACTGAAGCATTTTATTTCTAAATATAAACACTTAGGAATTTGTTCAAAATTTCACTAAAATGTAAGGCTATACACTTACGTTTTCTAGCAATTTTGATGAAAAATGCACAGTGGATTTTTTGCAATATATCCATTCCAAAGTATGAATCTATCAATAAGAATTCATTTCCACACCATTTAAATAACATTAAACATATGTTTTCTGAAATATCACATCAAAACATATGTCAAGAAATTTTTATTGATCAATGAATTTCCATTTTTACAGTAGAAATGATTAAATATATTCAATTCAACAGCATTCACAGATATTTTAAAGCATACTGAAGCATTTTATTTCTAAATATAAACACTTAGGAATTTGTTCAAAATTTCACTAAAATGTAAGGCTATACACTTACGTTTTCTAGTAATTTTGATGAAAAATGCACAGTGGATTTTTTGCAATATATCCATTCCAAAGTATGAATCTATCAATAAGAATTCATTTCCACACCATTTAAATAACATTAAACATATGTTTTCTGAAATATCACATCAAAACATATGTCAATAAATTTTTTATTGATCAATGAATTTCCATTTTTACAGTAGAAATGATTAAATATATTCAATTCAACAGCATTCAGATATTTTAAAGCATACTGAAGCATTTTATTTCTAAATATAAACACTTAGGAATTTGTTCAAAATTTCACTAAAATGTAAGGCTATGTGGGTTCGATTCCCACTCTGGGTGACTGTCTGTGAGGAGTTGGTGTGTTCTCCCCGTGTCCGCGTGGGTTTCCTCCGGGTGCTCCGGTTTCCTCCCACAGTCCAAAAACACACGTTGCAGGTGGATTGGCGACTCGAAAGTGTCCGTAGGTGTGAGTGTGTGAGTGAATGTGTGTGTGTCTGTGTTGCCCTGTGAAGGACTGGCGCCCCCTCCAGGGTGTATTCCCGCCTTGCGCCCAATGATTCCAGGTAGGCTCTGGACCCACCGTGACCCTAAATTGGATAAGCGGTTACAGATAATGGATGGATGGATGGATGTAAGGCTATACACTTACGTTTTCTAGCAATTTTGATGAAAAATGCACAGTGGATTTTTTGCAATATATCCATTCCAAAGTATGAATCTATCAATAAGAATTCATTTCCACATCATTTAAATAACATTAAACATATGTTTTCTGAAATATCACATCAAAACATATGTCAATAAATTTTTTATTGATCAATGAATTTCCATTTTTACAGTAGAAATGATTAAATATATTCAATTCAACAGCATTCAGATATTTTAAAGCATACTGAAGCATTTTATTTCTAAATATAAACACTTAGGAACTTGTTCAAAATTTCACTAAAATGTAAGGCTATACACTCACGTTTTCTAGCAATTTTGATGAAAAATGCACAGTGGATTTTTTGCAATGTATCCATTCCAAAGTATGAATCTATCAATAAGAATTCATATCCACATCATTTAAATAACATTAAACATATGTTTTCTGAAATATCACATCAAAACCTATGTCAAGAAATTTTATTTATCAATGAATTTCCATTTTTACAGTAGAATTGATTAAATATATTCAATTCAACAGCATTCACAGATATTTTAAAGCATACTGAAGCATTTTATTTCTAAATATAAACACTTAGGAATTTGTTCAAAATTTCATGGAAATGTAAGGCTATACACTTACGTTTTCTAGCAATTTTGATGAAAAATGCACAGTGGATTTTTTGCAGTATATCCATTCCAAAGTATGAATCTATCAGTAAGAATTCATTTCCACACCATTTAAATAACATTAAACATATGTTTTCTGAAATATCACATCAAAACATATGTCAAGAAATTTTTATTGATCAATGAATTTCCATTTTTACAGTAGAAATGATTAAATATATTCAATTCAACAGCATTCACAGATATTTTAAAGCATACTGAAGCATTTTATTTCTAAATATAAACACTTAGGAATTTGTTCAAAATTTCACTAAAATGTAAGGCTATACACTTACGTTTTCTAGCAATTTTGATGAAAAATGCACAGTGGATTTATTGCAATGTATCCATTCCAAAGTATGAATCTATCAATAAGAATTAATTTCCACATCATTTAAATAACATTAAACATATGTTTTCTGAAATATCACATCAAAACATATGTCAAGAAAATTTTATTGATCAATGAATTTCCATTTTTACAGTAGAAATGATTAAATATATTCAATTCAACAGCATTCACAGATATTTTAAAGCATACTGAAGCATTTTATTTCTAAATATAAACACTTAGGAACTTGTTCAAAATTTCACTAAAATGTAAGGCTATACACTTACGTTTTCTAGCAATTTTGATGAAAAATGCACAGTGGATTTATTGCAATGTATCCATTCCAAAGTATGAATCTATCAATAAGAATTAATTTCCACATCATTTAAATAACATTAAACATATGTTTTCTGAAATATCACATCAAAACATATGTCAAGAAAATTTTATTGATCAATGAATTTCCATTTTTACAGTAGAAATGATTAAATATATTCAATTCAACAGCATTCACAGATATTTTAAAGCATACTGAAGCATTTTATTTCTAAATATAAACACTTAGGAATTTGTTCAAAATTTCACTAAAATGTAAGGCTATACACTTACGTTTTCTAGCAATTTTGATGAAAAATGCACAGTGGATTTTTTGCAATATATCCATTCCAAAGTATGAATCTATAAATAAGAATTCATTTCCACACCATTTAAATAACATTAAACATATGTTTTCTGAAATATCACATCAAAACATATGTCAAGAAATTTTTTATTGATCAATGAATTTCCATTTTTACAGTAGAAATGATTAAATATATTCAATTCAACAGCATTCAGATATTTTAAAGCATACTGAAGCATTTTATTTCTAAATATAAACACTTAGGAACTTGTTCAAAATTTCACTAAAATGTAAGGCTATACACTCACGTTTTCTAGCAATTTTGATGAAAAATGCACAGTGGATTTATTGCAATGTATCCATTCCAAAGTATGAATCTATCAATAAGAATTCATTTCCACATCATTTAAATAACATTAAACATATGTTTTCTGAAATATCACATCAAAACATATGTCAAGAAATTTTATTGATCAATGAATTTCCATTTTTACAGTAGAAATGATTAAATATATTCAATTCAACAGCATTCACAGATATTTTAAAGCATACTGAAGCATTTTATTTCTAAATATAAACACTTAGGAATTTGTTCAAAATTTCACTAAAATGTAAGGCTATACACTTACGTTTTCTAGCAATTTTGATGAAAAATGCACAGTGGATTTTTTGCAATATATCCATTCCAAAGTATGAATCTATGAATAAGAATTCATTTCCACATCATTTAAATAACATTAAACATATGTTTTCTGAAATATCACATCAAAACATATGTCAAGAAATTTTTATTGATCAATGAATTTCCATTTTTACAGTAGAAATGATTAAATATATTCAATTCAACAGCATTCACAGATATTTTAAAGCATACTGAAGCATTTTATTTCTAAATATAAACACTTAGGAATTTGTTCAAAATTTCACTAAAATGTAAGGCTATACACTTACGTTTTCTAGTAATTTTGATGAAAAATGCACAGTGGATTTTTTGCAATATATCCATTCCAAAGTATGAATCTATCAATAAGAATTCATTTCCACACCATTTAAATAACATTAAACATATGTTTTCTGAAATATCACATCAAAACATATGTCAAGAAATTTTTTATTGATCAATGAATTTCCATTTTTACAGTAGAAATGATTAAATATATTCAATTCAACAGCATTCAGATATTTTAAAGCATACTGAAGCATTTTATTTCTAAATATAAACACTTAGGAACTTGTTCAAAATTTCACTAAAATGTAAGGCTATACACTCACGTTTTCTAGCAATTTTGATGAAAAATGCACAGTGGATTTATTGCAATGTATCCATTCCAAAGTATGAATCTATCAAAAAGAATTCATTTCCACATCATTTAAATAACATTAAACATATGTTTTCTGAAATATCACATCAAAACATATGTCAAGAAATTTTATTGATCAATGAATTTCCATTTTTACAGTAGAAATGATTAAATATATTCAATTCAACAGCATTCACAGATATTTTAAAGCATACTGAAGCATTTTATTTCTAAATATAAACACTTAGGAATTTGTTCAAAATTTCACTAAAATGTAAGGCTATACACTTACGTTTTCTAGCAATTTTGATGAAAAATGCACAGTGGATTTTTTGCAATATATCCATTCCAAAGTATGAATCTATGAATAAGAATTCATTTCCACATCATTTAAATAACATTAAACATATGTTTTCTGAAATATCACATCAAAACATATGTCAAGAAATTTTTATTGATCAATGAATTTCCATTTTTACAGTAGAAATGATTAAATATATTCAATTCAACAGCATTCACAGATATTTTAAAGCATACTGAAGCATTTTATTTCTAAATATAAACACTTAGGAATTTGTTCAAAATTTCACTAAAATGTAAGGCTATACACTTACGTTTTCTAGTAATTTTGATGAAAAATGCACAGTGGATTTTTTGCAATATATCCATTCCAAAGTATGAATCTATCAATAAGAATTCATTTCCACACCATTTAAATAACATTAAACATATGTTTTCTGAAATATCACATCAAAACATATGTCAATAAATTTTTTATTGATCAATGAATTTCCATTTTTACAGTAGAAATGATTAAATATATTCAATTCAACAGCATTCAGATATTTTAAAGCATACTGAAGCATTTTATTTCTAAATATAAACACTTAGGAACTTGTTCAAAATTTCACTAAAATGTAAGGCTATACACTCACGTTTTCTAGCAATTTTGATGAAAAATGCACAGTGGATTTTTTGCAATGTATCCATTCCAAAGTATGAATCTATCAATAAGAATTCATTTCCACATCATTTAAATAACATTAAACATATGTTTTCTGAAATATCACATCAAAACATATGTCAAGAAATTTTTATTGATTAATGAATTTCCATTTTTACAGTAGAAATGATTAAATATATTCAATTCAACAGCATTCACATATATTTTAAAGCATACTGAAGCATTTTATTTCTAAATATAAACACTTAGGAATTTGTTCAAAATTTCTCTAAAATATAAGGCTATACACTTACGTTTTCTAGCAATTTTGATGAAAAATGCACAGTGGATTTTTTGCAATATATCCATTCCAAAGTATGAATCTATAAATAAGAATTCATTTCCACACCATTTAAATAACATTAAACATATGTTTTCTGAAATATCACATCAAAACATATGTCAAGAAATTTTTATTGATCAATGAATTTCCATTTTTACAGTAGAAATAATTAAATATATTCAATTCAACAGCATTCACAGATATTTTAAAGCATACTGAAGCATTCTATTTCTAAATATAAACACTTAGGAATTTGTTCAAAATTTCACTAAAATGTAAGGCTATACACTTACGTTTTCTAGCAATTTTGATGAAAAATGCACAGTGGATTTATTGCAATGTATCCATTCCAAAGTATGAATCTATCAATAAGAATTCATTTCCACATCATTTAAATAACATTAAACATATGTTTTCTGAAATATCACATCAAAACATATGTCAAGAAATTTTATTGATCAATGAATTTCCATTTTTACAGTAGAAATGATTAAATATATTCAATTCAACAGCATTCACAGATATTTTAAAGCATACTGAAGCATTTTATTTCTAAATATAAACACTTAGGAATTTGTTCAAAATTTCTCTAAAATATAAGGCTATACACTTACGTTTTCTAGCAATTTTGATGAAAAATGCACAGTGGATTTTTTGCAATATATCCATTCCAAAGTATGAATCTATAAATAAGAATTCATTTCCACATCATTTAAATAACATTAAACATATGTTTTCTGAAATATCACATCAAAACATATGTCAAGAAATTTTTATTGATCAATGAATTTCCATTTTTACAGTAGAAATAATTAAATATATTCAATTCAACAGCATTCACAGATATTTTAAAGCATACTGAAGCATTCTATTTCTAAATATAAACACTTAGGAATTTGTTCAAAATTTCACTAAAATGTAAGGCTATACACTTACGTTTTCTAGCAATTTTGATGAAAAATGCACAGTGGATTTATTGCAATGTATCCATTCCAAAGTATGAATCTATCAATAAGAATTCATTTCCACATCATTTAAATAACATTAAACATATGTTTTCTGAAATATCACATCAAAACATATGTCAAGAAATTTTATTGATCAATGAATTTCCATTTTTACAGTAGAAATGATTAAATATATTCAATTCAACAGCATTCACAGATATTTTAAAGCATACTGAAGCATTTTATTTCTAAATATAAACACTTAGGAATTTGTTCAAAATTTCACTAAAATGTAAGGCTATACACTTACGTTTTCTAGCAATTTTGATGAAAAATGCACAGTGGATTTTTTGCAATATATCCATTCCAAAGTATGAATCTATCAATAAGAATTCATTTCCACATCATTTAAATAACATTAAACATATGTTTTCTGAAATATCACATCAAAACATATGTCAAGAAATTTTTATTGATCAATGAATTTCCATTTTTACAGTAGAAATGATTAAATATATTCAATTCAACAGCATTCACAGATATTTTAAAGCATACTGAAGCATTTTATTTCTAAATATAAACACTTAGGAATTTGTTCAAAATTTCACTAAAATGTAAGGCTATACACTTACGTTTTCTAGCAATTTTGATGAAAAATGCACAGTGGATTTTTTGCAATATATCCATTCCAAAGTATGAATCTATCAATAAGAATTCATTTCCACACAATTTAAATAACATTAAACATATGTTTTCTGAAATATCACATCAAAACATATGTCAAGAAATTTTTATTGATCAATGAATTTCCATTTTTACAGTAGAAATGATTAAATATATTCAATTCAACAGCATTCACAGATATTTTAAAGCATACTGAAGCATTTTATTTCTAAATATAAACACTTAGGAATTTGTTCAAAATTTCACTAAAATGTAAGGCTATACACTTACATTTTCTAGCAATTTTGATGAAAAATGCACAGTGGATTTTTTGCAATATATCCATTCCAAAGTATGAATCTATCAATAAGAATTAATTTCCACATCATTTAAATAACATTAAACATATGTTTTCTGAAATATCACATCAAAACATATGTCAAGAAAATTTTATTGATCAATGAATTTCCATTTTTACAGTAGAAATGATTAAATATATTTAATTCAACAGCATTCACAGATATTTTAAAGCATACTGAAGCATTTTATTTCTAAATATAAACACTTAGGAATTTGTTCAAAATTTCTCTAAAATGTAAGGCTATACACTTACGTTTTCTAGCAATTTTGATGAAAAATGCACAGTGGATTTTTTGCAATATATCCATTCCAAAGTATGAATCTATAAATAAGAATTCATTTCCACACCATTTAAATAACATTAAACATATGTTTTCTGAAATATCACATCAAAACATATGTCAAGAAATTTTTATTGATCAATGAATTTCCATTTTTACAGTAGAAATGATTAAATATATTCAATTCAACAGCATTCACAGATATTTTAAAGCATACTGAAGTATTTTATTTCTAAATATAAACACTTAGGAATTTGTTCAAAATTTCACTAAAATGTAAGGCTATACACTTACGTTTTCTAGCAATTTTGATGAAAAATGCACAGTGGATTTTTTGCAATATATCCATTCCAAAGTATGAATCTATCAATAAGAATTAATTTCCACATCATTTAAATAACATTAAACATATGTTTTCTGAAATATCACATCAAAACATATGTCAAGAAATTTTATTGATCAATGAATTTCCATTTTTACAGTAGAAATGATTAAATATATTCAATTCAACAGCATTCACAGATATTTTAAAGCATACTGAAGCATTTTATTTCTAAATATAAACACTTAGGAATTTGTTCAAAATTTCTCTAAAATGTAAGGCTATACACTTACGGTTTCTAGCAATTTTGATGAAAAATGCACAGTGGATTTTTTGCAATATATCCATTCCAAAGTATGAATCTATAAATAAGAATTCATTTCCACACCATTTAAATAACATTAAACATATGTTTTCTGAAATATCACATCAAAACATATGTCAAGAAATTTTTATTGATCAATGAATTTCCATTTTTACAGTAGAAATGATTAAATATATTCAATTCAACAGCATTCACAGATATTTTAAAGCATACTGAAGCATTCTATTTCTAAATATAAACACTTAGGAATTTGTTCAAAATTTCACTAAAATGTAAGGCTATACACTTACGTTTTCTAGCAATTTTGATGAAAAATGCACAGTGGATTTATTGCAATGTATCCATTCCAAAGTATGAATCTATCAATAAGAATTCATTTCCACATCATTTAAATAACATTAAACATATGTTTTCTGAAATATCACATCAAAACATATGTCAAGAAATTTTATTGATCAATGAATTTCCATTTTTACAGTAGAAATGATTAAATATATTCAATTCAACAGCATTCACAGATATTTTAAAGCATACTGAAGCATTTTATTTCTAAATATCAACACTTAGGAATTTGTTCAAAATTTCACTAAAATGTAAGGTTATACACTTACGTTTTCTAGCAATTTTGATGAAAAATGCACAGTGGATTTTTTGCAATATATCCATTCCAAAGTATGAATCTATCAATAAGAATTAATTTCCACATCATTTAAATAACATTAAACATATGTTTTCTGAAATATCACATCAAAACATATGTCAAGAAATTTTATTGATCAATGAATTTCCATTTTTACAGTAGAAATGATTAAATATATTCAATTCAACAGCATTCACAGATATTTTAAAGCATACTGAAGCATTTTATTTCTAAATATAAACACTTAGGAATTTGTTCAAAATTTCTCTAAAATGTAAGGCTATACACTTACGTTTTCTAGCAATTTTGATGAAAAATGCACAGTGGATTTTTTGCAATATATCCATTCCAAAGTATGAATCTATAAATAAGAATTCATTTCCACACCATTTAAATAACATTAAACATATGTTTTCTGAAATATCACATCAAAACATATGTCAGGAAATTTTTATTGATCAATGAATTTCCATTTTTACAGTAGAAATAATTAAATATATTCAATTCAACAGCATTCACAGATATTTTAAAGCATACTGAAGCATTCTATTTCTAAATATAAACACTTAGGAATTTGTTCAAAATTTCACTAAAATGTAAGGCTATACACTTACGTTTTCTAGCAATTTTGATGAAAAATGCACAGTGGATTTATTGCAATGTATCCATTCCAAAGTATGAATCTATCAATAAGAATTCATTTCCACATCATTTAAATAACATTAAACATATGTTTTCTGAAATATCACATCAAAACATATGTCAAGAAATTTTATTGATCAATGAATTTCCATTTTTACAGTAGAAATGATTAAATATATTCAATTCAACAGCATTCACAGATATTTTAAAGCATACTGAAGCATTTTATTTCTAAATATAAACACTTAGGAATTTGTTCAAAATTTCACTAAAATGTAAGGCTATACACTTACGTTTTCTAGCAATTTTGATGAAAAATGCACAGTGGATTTTTTGCAATATATCCATTCCAAAGTATGAATCTATCAATAAGAATTCATTTCCACATCATTTAAATAACATTAAACATATGTTTTCTGAAATATCACATCAAAACATATGTCAAGAAATTTTTATTGATCAATGAATTTCCATTTTTACAGTAGAAATGATTAAATATATTCAATTCAACAGCATTCACAGATATTTTAAAGCATACTGAAGCATTTTATTTCTAAATATAAACACTTAGGAATTTGTTCAAAATTTCACTAAAATGTAAGGCTATACACTTACGTTTTCTAGCAATTTTGATGAAAAATGCACAGTGGATTTTTTGCAATATATCCATTCCAAAGTATGAATCTATCAATAAGAATTCATTTCCACACAATTTAAATAACATTAAACATATGTTTTCTGAAATATCACATCAAAACATATGTCAAGAAATTTTTATTGATCAATGAATTTCCATTTTTACAGTAGAAATGATTAAATATATTCAATTCAACAGCATTCACAGATATTTTAAAGCATACTGAAGCATTTTATTTCTAAATATAAACACTTAGGAATTTGTTCAAAATTTCACTAAAATGTAAGGCTATACACTTACGTTTTCTAGTAATTTTGATGAAAAATGCACAGTGGATTTTTTGCAATATATCCATTCCAAAGTATGAATCTATCAATAAGAATTCATTTCCACACCATTTAAATAACATTAAACATATGTTTTCTGAAATATCACATCAAAACATATGTCAAGAAATTTTATTGATCAATGAATTTCCATTTTTACAGTAGAAATGATTAAATATATTCAATTCAACAGCATTCACAGATATTTTAAAGCATACTGAAGCATTTTATTTCTAAATATCAACACTTAGGAATTTGTTCAAAATTTCACTAAAATGTAAGGTTATACACTTACGTTTTCTAGCAATTTTGATGAAAAATGCACAGTGGATTTTTTGCAATATATCCATTCCAAAGTATGAATCTATCAATAAGAATTCATTTCCACATCATTTAAATAACATTAAACATATGTTTTCTGAAATATCACATCAAAACATATGTCAAGAAATTTTTATTGATCAATGAATTTCCATTTTTACAGTAGAAATGATTAAATATATTCAATTCAACAGCATTCACAGATATTTTAAAGCATACTGAAGCATTTTATTTCTAAATATAAACACTTAGGAATTTGTTCAAAATTTCACTAAAATGTAAGGCTATACACTTACGTTTTCTAGTAATTTTGATGAAAAATGCACAGTGGATTTTTTGCAATATATCCATTCCAAAGTATGAATCTATCAATAAGAATTCATTTCCACACCATTTAAATAACATTAAACATATGTTTTCTGAAATATCACATCAAAACATATGTCAAGAAATTTTATTGATCAATGAATTTCCATTTTTACAGTAGAAATGATTAAATATATTCAATTCAACAGCATTCACAGATATTTTAAAGCATACTGAAGCATTTTATTTCTAAATATCAACACTTAGGAATTTGTTCAAAATTTCACTAAAATGTAAGGTTATACACTTACGTTTTCTAGCAATTTTGATGAAAAATGCACAGTGGATTTTTTGCAATATATCCATTCCAAAGTATGAATCTATCAATAAGAATTAATTTCCACATCATTTAAATAACATTAAACATATGTTTTCTGAAATATCACATCAAAACATATGTCAAGAAATTTTATTGATCAATGAATTTCCATTTTTACAGTAGAAATGATTAAATATATTCAATTCAACAGCATTCACAGATATTTTAAAGCATACTGAAGCATTTTATTTCTAAATATAAACACTTAGGAATTTGTTCAAAATTTCTCTAAAATGTAAGGCTATACACTTACGTTTTCTAGCAATTTTGATGAAAAATGCACAGTGGATTTTTTGCAATATATCCATTCCAAAGTATGAATCTATCAATAAGAATTCATTTTCACACAATTTAAATAACATTAAACATATGTTTTCTGAAATATCACATCAAAACATATGTCAATAAATTTTTTATTGATCAATGAATTTCCATTTTTACAGTAGAAATGATTAAATATATTCAATTCAACAGCATTCAGATATTTTAAAGCATACTGAAGCATTTTATTTCTAAATATAAACACTTAGGAACTTGTTCAAAATTTCACTAAAATGTAAGGCTATACACTCACGTTTTCTAGCAATTTTGATGAAAAATGCACAGTGGATTTTTTGCAATGTATCCATTCCAAAGTATGAATCTATCAATAAGAATTCATTTCCACATCATTTAAATAACATTAAACATATGTTTTCTGAAATATCACATCAAAACCTATGTCAAGAAATTTTTATTGATCAATGAATTTCCATTTTTACAGTAGAAATAATTAAATATATTCAATTCAACAGCATTCACAGATATTTTAAAGCATACTGAAGCATTCTATTTCTAAATATAAACACTTAGGAATTTGTTCAAAATTTCACTAAAATGTAAGGCTATACACTTACGTTTTCTAGCAATTTTGATGAAAAATGCACAGTGGATTTTTTGCAATATATCCATTCCAAAGTATGAATCTATCAATAAGAATTCATTTCCACACCATTTAAATAACATTAAACATATGTTTTCTGAAATATCACATCAAAACATATGTCAAGAATTTTTTATTGATCAATGAATTTCCATTTTTACAGTAGAAATGATTAAATATATTCAATTCAACAGCATTCACAGATATTTTAAAGCATACTGAAGTATTTTATTTCTAAATATAAACACTTAGGAATTTGTTCAAAATTTCACTAAAATGTAAGGCTATACACTTACGTTTACTAGCAATTTTGATGAAAAATGCACAGTGGATTTATTGCAATGTATCCATTCCAAAGTATGAATCTATCAATAAGAATTCATTTCCACATCATTTAAATAACATTAAACATATGTTTTCTGAAATATCACATCAAAACATATGTCAAGAAATTTTTATTGATCAATGAATTTCCATTTTTACAGTAGAAATGATTAAATATATTCAATTCAACAGCATTCACAGATATTTTAAAGCATACTGAAGCATTTTATTTCTAAATATAAACACTTAGGAATTTGTTCAAAATTTCACTAAAATGTAAGGCTATACACTTACGTTTTCTAGTAATTTTGATGAAAAATGCACAGTGGATTTTTTGCAATATATCCATTCCAAAGTATGAATCTATCAATAAGAATTAATTTCCACATCATTTAAATAACATTAAACATATGTTTTCTGAAATATCACATCAAAACATATGTCAAGAAATTTTATTGATCAATGAATTTCCATTTTTACAGTAGAAATGATTAAATATATTCAATTCAACAGCATTCACAGATATTTTAAAGCATACTGAAGCATTTTATTTCTAAATATAAACACTTAGGAATTTGTTCAAAATTTCTCTAAAATGTAAGGCTATACACTTACGTTTTCTAGCAATTTTGATGAAAAATGCACAGTGGATTTATTGCAATGTATCCATTCCAAAGTATGAATCTATCAATAAGAATTCATTTCCACATCATTTAAATAACATTAAACATATGTTTTCTGAAATATCACATCAAAACATATGTCAAGAAATTTTATTGATCAATGAATTTCCATTTTTACAGTAGAAATGATTAAATATATTCAATTCAACAGCATTCACAGATATTTTAAAGCATACTGAAGCATTTTATTTCTAAATATAAACACTTAGGAATTTGTTCAAAATTTCACTAAAATGTAAGGCTATACACTTACGTTTTCTAGCAATTTTGATGAAAAATGCACAGTGGATTTTTTGCAATATATCCATTCCAAAGTATGAATCTATCAATAAGAATTCATTTCCACATCATTTAAATAACATTAAACATATGTTTTCTGAAATATCACATCAAAACATATGTCAAGAAATTTTTATTGATCAATGAATTTCCATTTTTACAGTAGAAATGATTAAATATATTCAATTCAACAGCATTCACAGATATTTTAAAGCATACTGAAGCATTTTATTTCTAAATATAAACACTTAGGAATTTGTTCAAAATTTCACTAAAATGTAAGGCTATACACTTACGTTTTCTAGCAATTTTGATGAAAAATGCACAGTGGATTTTTTGCAATATATCCATTCCAAAGTATGAATCTATCAATAAGAATTCATTTCCACACAATTTAAATAACATTAAACATATGTTTTCTGAAATATCACATCAAAACATATGTCAAGAAATTTTTATTGATCAATGAATTTCCATTTTTACAGTAGAAATGATTAAATATATTCAATTCAACAGCATTCACAGATATTTTAAAGCATACTGAAGCATTTTATTTCTAAATATAAACACTTAGGAACTTGTTCAAAATTTCACTAAAATGTAAGGCTATACACTTACGTTTTCTAGTAATTTTGATTTAAAATGCACAGTGGATTTTTTGCAATATATCCATTCCAAAGTATGAATCTATCAATAAGAATTCATTTCCACACCATTTAAATAACATTAAACATATGTTTTCTGAAATATCACATCAAAACATATGTCAATAAATTTTTTATTGATCAATGAATTTCCATTTTTACAGTAGAAATGATTAAATATATTCAATTCAACAGCATTCAGATATTTTAAAGCATACTGAAGCATTTTATTTCTAAATATAAACACTTAGGAACTTGTTCAAAATTTCACTAAAATGTAAGGCTATACACTCACGTTTTCTAGCAATTTTGATGAAAAATGCACAGTGGATTTTTTGCAATGTATCCATTCCAAAGTATGAATCTATCAATAAGAATTCATTTCCACATCATTTAAATAACATTAAACATATGTTTTCTGAAATATCACATCAAAACCTATGTCAAGAAATTTTTATTGATCAATGAATTTCCATTTTTACAGTAGAAATAATTAAATATATTCAATTCAACAGCATTCACAGATATTTTAAAGCATACTGAAGCATTCTATTTCTAAATATAAACACTTAGGAATTTGTTCAAAATTTCACTAAAATGTAAGGCTATACACTTACGTTTTCTAGCAATTTTGATGAAAAATGCACAGTGGATTTTTTGCAATATATCCATTCCAAAGTATGAATCTATCAATAAGAATTCATTTCCACACCATTTAAATAACATTAAACATATGTTTTCTGAAATATCACATCAAAACATATGTCAAGAAATTTTTTATTGATCAATGAATTTCCATTTTTACAGTAGAAATGATTAAATATATTCAATTCAACAGCATTCAGATATTTTAAAGCATACTGAAGCATTTTATTTCTAAATATAAACACTTAGGAACTTGTTCAAAATTTCACTAAAATGTAAGGCTATACACTCACGTTTTCTAGCAATTTTGATGAAAAATGCACAGTGGATTTTTTGCAATGTATCCATTCCAAAGTATGAATCTATCAATAAGAATTCATTTCCACATCATTTAAATAACATTAAACATATGTTTTCTGAAATATCACATCAAAACATATGTCAAGAAATTTTTATTGATCAATGAATTTCCATTTTTACAGTAGAAATGATTAAATATATTCAATTCAACAGCATTCACAGATATTTTAAAGCATACTGAAGCATTTTATTTCTAAATATAAACACTTAGGAATTTGTTCAAAATTTCTCTAAAATGTAAGGCTATACACTTACGTTTTCTAGTAATTTTGATGAAAAATGCACAGTGGATTTTTTGCAATATATCCATTCCAAAGTATGAATCTATCAATAAGAATTCATTTCCACACCATTTAAATAACATTAAACATATGTTTTCTGAAATATCACATCAAAACATATGTCAAGAAATTTTTTATTGATCAATGAATTTCCATTTTTACAGTAGAAATGATTAAATATATTCAATTCAACAGCATTCAGATATTTTAAAGCATACTGAAGCATTTTGTTTCTAAATATAAACACTTAGGAACTTGTTCAAAATTTCACTAAAATGTAAGGCTATACACTCACGTTTTCTAGCAATTTTGATGAAAAATGCACAGTGGATTTTTTGCAATGTATCCATTCCAAAGTATGAATCTATCAATAAGAATTCATATCCACATCATTTAAATAACATTAAACATATGTTTTCTGAAATATCACATCAAAACCTATGTCAAGAAATTTTTATTGATCAATGAATTTCCATTTTTACAGTAGAAATGATTAAATATATTCAATTCAACAGCATTCACAGATATTTTAAAGCATACTGAAGTATTTTATTTCTAAATATAAACACTTAGGAATTTGTTCAAAATTTCACTAAAATGTAAGGCTATACACTTACGTTTTCTAGCAATTTTCATGAAAAATGCACAGTGGATTTTTTGCAATATATCCATTCCAAAGTATGAATCTATCAATAAGAATTAATTTCCACATCATTTAAATAACATTAAACATATGTTTTCTGAAATATCACATCAAAACATATGTCAAGAAATTTTATTGATCAATGAATTTCCATTTTTACAGTAGAAATGATTAAATATATTCAATTCAACAGCATTCACAGATATTTTAAAGCATACTGAAGCATTTTATTTCTAAATATAAACACTTAGGAATTTGTTCAAAATTTCTCTAAAATGTAAGGCTATACACTTACGTTTTCTAGCAATTTTGATGAAAAATGCACAGTGGATTTTTTGCAATATATCCATTCCAAAGTATGAATCTATAAATAAGAATTCATTTCCACACCATTTAAATAACATTAAACATATGTTTTCTGAAATATCACATCAAAACATATGTCAAGAAATTTTTATTGATCAATGAATTTCCATTTTTACAGTAGAAATGATTAAATATATTCAATTCAACAGCATTCACAGATATTTTAAAGCATACTGAAGCATTTTATTTCTAAATATAAACACTTAGGAATTTGTTCAAAATTTCACTAAAATGTAAGGCTATACACTTACGTTTTCTAGTAATTTTGATGAAAAATGCACAGTGGATTTTTTGCAATATATCCATTCCAAAGTATGAATCTATCAATAAGAATTCATTTCCACACCATTTAAATAACATTAAACATATGTTTTCTGAAATATCACATCAAAACATATGTCAATAAATTTTTTATTGATCAATGAATTTCCATTTTTACAGTAGAAATGATTAAATATATTCAATTCAACAGCATTCAGATATTTTAAAGCATACTGAAGCATTTTATTTCTAAATATAAACACTTAGGAACTTGTTCAAAATTTCACTAAAATGTAAGGCTATACACTTACGTTTTCTAGCAATTTTGATGAAAAATGCACAGTGGATTTTTTGCAATGTATCCATTCCAAAGTATGAATCTATCAATAAGAATTCATATCCACATCATTTAAATAACATTAAACATATGTTTTCTGAAATATCACATCAAAACCTATGTCAAGAAATTTTTATTGATCAATGAATTTCCATTTTTACAGTAGAAATGATTAAATATATTCAATTCAACAGCATTCACAGATATTTTAAAGCATACTGAAGTATTTTATTTCTAAATATAAACACTTAGGAATTTGTTCAAAATTTCACTAAAATGTAAGGCTATACACTTACGTTTTCTAGCAATTTTGATGAAAAATGCACAGTGGATTTATTGCAATGTATCCATTCCAAAGTATGAATCTATCAATAAGAATTCATTTCCACATCATTTAAATAACATTAAACATATGTTTTCTGAAATATCACATCAAAACATATGTCAAGAAATTTTATTGATCAATGAATTTCCATTTTTACAGTAGAAATGATTAAATATATTCAATTCAACAGCATTCACAGATATTTTAAAGCATACTGAAGCATTTTATTTCTAAATATAAACACTTAGGAATTTGTTCAAAATTTCACTAAAATGTAAGGCTATACACTTACGTTTTCTAGCAATTTTGATGAAAAATGCACAGTGGATTTTTTGCAATATATCCATTCCAAAGTATGAATCTATCAATAAGAATTCATTTCCACATCATTTAAATAACATTAAACATATGTTTTCTGAAATATCACATCAAAACATATGTCAAGAAATTTTATTGATCAATGAATTTCCATTTTTACAGTAGAAATGATTAAATATATTCAATTCAACAGCATTCACAGATATTTTAAAGCATACTGAAGCATTTTATTTCTAAATATAAACACTTAGGAATTTGTTCAAAATTTCACTAAAATGTAAGGCTATACACTTACGTTTTCTAGTAATTTTGATGAAAAATGCACAGTGGATTTTTTGCAATATATCCATTCCAAAGTATGAATCTATCAATAAGAATTCATTTCCACACCATTTAAATAACATTAAACATATGTTTTCTGAAATATCACATCAAAACATATGTCAATACATTTTTTATTGATCAATGAATTTCCATTTTTACAGTAGAAATGATTAAATATATTCAATTCAACAGCATTCAGATATTTTAAAGCATACTGAAGCATTTTATTTCTAAATATAAACACTTAGGAACTTGTTCAAAATTTCACTAAAATGTAAGGCTATACACTCACGTTTTCTAGCAATTTTGATGAAAAATGCACAGTGGATTTTTTGCAATGTATCCATTCCAAAGTATGAATCTATAAATAAGAATTCATTTCCACACCATTTAAATAACATTAAACATATGTTTTCTGAAATATCACATCAAAACATATGTCAAGAAATTTTTATTGATCAATGAATTTCCATTTTTACAGTAGAAATGATTAAATATATTCAATTCAACAGCATTCACAGATATTTTAAAGCATACTGAAGTATTTTATTTCTAAATATAAACACTTAGGAATTTGTTCAAAATTTCACTAAAATGTAAGGCTATACACTTACGTTTTCTAGCAATTTTGATGAAAAATGCACAGTGGATTTATTGCAATGTATCCATTCCAAAGTATGAATCTATCAATAAGAATTCATTTCCACATCATTTAAATAACATTAAACATATGTTTTCTGAAATATCACATCAAAACATATGTCAAGAAATTTTATTGATCAATGAATTTCCATTTTTACAGTAGAAATGATTAAATATATTCAATTCAACAGCATTCACATATATTTTAAAGCATACTGAAGCATTTTATTTCTAAATATAAACACTTAGGAATTTGTTCAAAATTTCACTAAAATGTAAGGCTATACACTTACGTTTTCTAGCAATTTTCATGAAAAATGCACAGTGGATTTTTTGCAATATATCCATTCCAAAGTATGAATCTATCAATAAGAATTAATTTCCACATCATTTAAATAACATTAAACATATGTTTTCTGAAATATCACATCAAAACATATGTCAAGAAATTTTATTGATCAATGAATTTCCATTTTTACAGTAGAAATGATTAAATATATTCAATTCAACAGCATTTACAGATATTTTAAAGCATACTGAAGCATTTTATTTCTAAATATAAACACTTAGGAATTTGTTCAAAATTTCTCTAAAATGTAAGGCTATACACTTACGTTTTCTAGCAATTTTGATGAAAAATGCACAGTGGATTTTTTGCAATATATCCATTCCAAAGTATGAATCTATAAATAAGAATTCATTTCCACACCATTTAAATAACATTAAACATATGTTTTCTGAAATATCACATCAAAACATATGTCAAGAAATTTTTATTGATCAATGAATTTCCATTTTTACAGTAGAAATGATTAAATATATTCAATTCAACAGCATTCACAGATATTTTAAAGCATACTGAAGTATTTTATTTCTAAATATAAACACTTAGGAATTTGTTCAAAATTTCACTAAAATGTAAGGCTATACACTTACGTTTTCTAGCAATTTTGATGAAAAATGCACAGTGGATTTTTTGCAATATATCCATTCCAAAGTATGAATCTATCAATAAGAATTCATTTCCACATCATTTAAATAACATTAAACATATGTTTTCTGAAATATCACATCAAAACCTATGTCAATAATTTTTTATTGATCAATGAATTTCCATTTTTACAGTAGAAATGATTAAATATATTCAATTCAACAGCATTCACATATATTTTAAAGCATACTGAAGCATTTTATTTCTAAATATAAACACTTAGGAATTTGTTCAAAATTTCACTAAAATGTAAGGCTATACACTTACGTTTTCTAGCAATTTTGATGAAAAATGCACAGTGGATTTATTGCAATGTATCCATTCCAAAGTATGAATCTATCAATAAGAATTCATTTCCACATCATTTAAATAACATTAAACATATGTTTTCTGAAATATCACATCAAAACATATGTCAAGAAATTTTATTGATCAATGAATTTCCATTTTTACAGTAGAAATGATTAAATATATTCAATTCAACAGCATTCACATATATTTTAAAGCATACTGAAGCATTTTATTTCTAAATATAAACACTTAGGAATTTGTTCAAAATTTCACTAAAATGTAAGGCTATACACTTACGTTTTCTAGCAATTTTCATGAAAAATGCACAGTGGATTTTTTGCAATATATCCATTCCAAAGTATGAATCTATCAATAAGAATTCATTTCCACACCATTTAAATAACATTAAACATATGTTTTCTGAAATATCACATCAAAACATATGTCAAGAAATTTTTATTGATCAATGAATTTCCATTTTTACAGTAGAAATGATTAAATATATTCAATTCAACAGCATTCACAGATATTTTAAAGCATACTGAAGTATTTTATTTCTAAATATAAACACTTAGGAATTTGTTCAAAATTTCACTAAAATGTAAGGCTATACACTTACGTTTTCTAGCAATTTTGATGAAAAATGCACAGTGGATTTATTGCAATGTATCCATTCCAAAGTATGAATCTATCAATAAGAATTCATTTCCACATCATTTAAATAACATTAAACATATGTTTTCTGAAATATCACATCAAAACATATGTCAAGAAATTTTATTGATCAATGAATTTCCATTTTTACAGTAGAAATGATTAAATATATTCAATTCAACAGCATTCACATATATTTTAAAGCATACTGAAGCATTTTATTTCTAAATATAAACACTTAGGAATTTGTTCAAAATTTCACTAAAATGTAAGGCTATACACTTACGTTTTCTAGCAATTTTCATGAAAAATGCACAGTGGATTTTTTGCAATATATCCATTCCAAAGTATGAATCTATCAATAAGAATTAATTTCCACATCATTTAAATAACATTAAACATATGTTTTCTGAAATATCACATCAAAACATATGTCAAGAAATTTTATTGATCAATGAATTTCCATTTTTACAGTAGAAATGATTAAATATATTCAATTCAACAGCATTCACAGATATTTTAAAGCATACTGAAGCATTTTATTTCTAAATATAAACACTTAGGAATTTGTTCAAAATTTCTCTAAAATGTAAGGCTATACACTTACGTTTTCTAGCAATTTTGATGAAAAATGCACAGTGGATTTTTTGCAATATATCCATTCCAAAGTATGAATCTATAAATAAGAATTCATTTCCACACCATTTAAATAACATTAAACATATGTTTTCTGAAATATCACATCAAAACATATGTCAAGAAATTTTTATTGATCAATGAATTTCCATTTTTACAGTAGAAATGATTAAATATATTCAATTCAACAGCATTCACAGATATTTTAAAGCATACTGAAGTATTTTATTTCTAAATATAAACACTTAGGAATTTGTTCAAAATTTCACTAAAATGTAAGGCTATACACTTACGTTTTCTAGCAATTTTGATGAAAAATGCACAGTGGATTTATTGCAATGTATCCATTCCAAAGTATGAATCTATCAATAAGAATTCATTTCCACATCATTTAAATAACATTAAACATATGTTTTCTGAAATATCACATCAAAACATATGTCAAGAAATTTTTATTGATCAATGAATTTCCATTTTTACAGTAGAAATGATTAAATATATTCAATTCAACAGCATTCACAGATATTTTAAAGCATACTGAAGCATTTTATTTCTAAATATAAACACTTAGGAATTTGTTCAAAATTACACTAAAATGTAAGGCTATACACTTACGTTTTCTAGTAATTTTGATGAAAAATGCACAGTGGATTTTTTGCAATATATCCATTCCAAAGTATGAATCTATCAATAAGAATTCATTTCCACACCATTTAAATAACATTAAACATATGTTTTCTGAAATATCACATCAAAACATATGTCAATAAATTTTTTATTGATCAATGAATTTCCATTTTTACAGTAGAAATGATTAAATATATTCAATTCAACAGCATTCAGATATTTTAAAGCATACTGAATCATTTTATTTCTAAATATAAACACTTAGGAACTTGTTCAAAATTTCACTAAAATGTAAGGCTATACACTCACATTTTCTAGCAATTTTGATGAAAAATGCACAGTGGATTTTTTGCAATGTATCCATTCCAAAGTATGAATCTATCAATAAGAATTCATATCCACATCATTTAAATAACATTAAACATATGTTTTCTGAAATATCACATCAAAACCTATGTCAAGAAATTTTTATTGATCAATGAATTTCCATTTTTACAGTAGAAATAATTAAATATATTCAATTCAACAGCATTCACAGATATTTTAAAGCATACTGAAGCATTCTATTTCTAAATATAAATACTTAGGAATTTGTTCAAAATTTCACTAAAATGTAAGGCTATACACTTACGTTTTCTAGCAATTTTGATGAAAAATGCACAGTGGATTTTTTGCAATATATCCATTCCAAAGTATGAATCTATCAATAAGAATTCATTTCCACATCATTTAAATAACATTAAACATATGTTTTCTGAAATATCACATCAAAACCTATGTCAATAATTTTTTATTGATCAATGAATTTCCATTTTTACAGTAAAAATGATTAAATATATTCAATTCAACAGCATTCACATATATTTTAAAGCATACTGAAGCATTTTATTTCTAAATATAAACACTTAGGAATTTGTTCAAAATTTCACTAAAATGTAAGGCTATACACTTACGTTTTCTAGCAATTTTGATGAAAAATGCACAGTGGATTTTTTGCAATATATCCATTCCAAAGTATGAATCTATCAATAAGAATTCATTTCCACACAATTTAAATAACATTAAACATATGTTTTCTGAAATATCACATCAAAACATATGTCAAGATATTTTTTATTGATCAATGAATTTCCATTTTTACAGTAGAAATAATTAAATATATTCAATTCAACAGCATTCAGATATTTTAAAGCATACTGAAGCATTTTATTTCTAAATATAAACACTTAGGAACTTGTTCAAAATTTCACTAAAATGTAAGGCTATACACTCACGTTTTCTAGCAATTTTGATGAAAAATGCACAGTGGATTTTTTGCAATGTATCCATTCCAAAGTATGAAACTATCAATAAGAATTCATATCCACATCATTTAAATAACATTAAACATATGTTTTCTGAAATATCACATCAAAACCTATGTCAAGAAATTTTTATTGATCAATGAATTTCCATTTTTACAGTAGAAATAATTAAATATATTCAATTCAACAGCATTCACAGATATTTTAAAGCATACTGAAGCATTCTATTTCTAAATATAAACACTTAGGAATTTGTTCAAAATTTCACTAAAATGTAAGGCTATACACTTACGTTTTCTAGCAATTTTGATGAAAAATGCACAGTGGATTTTTTGCAATATATCCATTCCAAAGTATGAATCTATCAATAAGAATTCATTTCCACATCATTTAAATAACATTAAACATATGTTTTCTGAAATATCACATCAAAACCTATGTCAATAATTTTTTATTGATCAATGAATTTCCATTTTTACAGTAGAAATGATTAAATATATTCAATTCAACAGCATTCACAGATATTTTAAAGCATACTGAAGCATTTTATTTCTAAATATAAACACTTAGGAATTTGTTCAAAATTTCACTAAAATGTAAGGCTATACACTTACGTTTTCTAGCAATTTTGATGAAAAATGCACAGTGGATTTTTTGCAATATATCCATTCCAAAGTATGAATCTATAAATAAGAATTCATTTCCACACCATTTAAATAACATTAAACATATGTTTTCTGAAATATCACATCAAAACATATGTCAAGAAATTTTTATTGATCAATGAATTTCCATTTTTACAGTAGAAATAATTAAATATATTCAATTCAACAGCATTCACAGATATTTTAAAGCATACTGAAGCATTCTATTTCTAAATATAAACACTTAGGAATTTGTTCAAAATTTCACTAAAATGTAAGGCTATACACTTACGTTTTCTAGCAATTTTGATGAAAAATGCACAGTGGATTTTTTGCAATATATCCATTCCAAAGTATGAATCTATCAATAAGAATTCATTTCCACATCATTTAAATAACATTAAACATATGTTTTCTGAAATATCACATCAAAACCTATGTCAATAATTTTTTATTGATCAATGAATTTCCATTTTTACAGTAGAAATGATTAAATATATTCAATTCAACAGCATTCACAGATATTTTAAAGCATACTGAAGCATTTTATTTCTAAATATAAACACTTAGGAATTTGTTCAAAATTTCACTAAAATGTAAGGCTATACACTTACGTTTTCTAGCAATTTTGATGAAAAATGCACAGTGGATTTTTTGCAATATATCCATTCCAAAGTATGAATCTATAAATAAGAATTCATTTCCACACCATTTAAATAACATTAAACATATGTTTTCTGAAATATCACATCAAAACATATGTCAAGAAATTTTTATTGATCAATGAATTTCCATTTTTACAGTAGAAATGATTAAATATATTCAATTCAACAGCATTCACAGATATTTTAAAGCATACTGAAGCATTTTATTTCTAAATATAAACACTTAGGAATTTGTTCAAAATTTCACTAAAATGTAAGGCTACACACTTACGTTTTCTAGCAATTTTGATGAAAAATGCACAGTGGATTTTTTGCAGTATATCCATTCCAAAGTATGAATCTATCAATAAGAATTCATTTCCACACCATTTAAATAACATTAAACACATGTTTTCTGAAATATCACATCAAAACATATGTCAAGAAATTTTTATTGATCAATGAATTTCCATTTTTACAGTAGAAATGATTAAATATATTCAATTCGAAAGCATTCACATATATTTTAAAGCATACTGAAGCATTTTATTTCTAAATATAAACACTTAGGAATTTGTTCAAAATTTCACTAAAATGTAAGGCTATACACTTACGTTTTCTAGCAATTTTGATGAAAAATGCACAGTGGATTTTTTGCAATATATCCATTCCAAAGTATGAATCTATCAATAAGAATTCATTTCCACATCATTTAAATAACATTAAACATATGTTTTCTGAAATATCACATCAAAACATATGTCAAGAAATTTTTATTGATCAATGAATTTCCATTTTTACAGTAGAAATGATTAAATATATTCAATTCAACAGCATTCACAGATATTTTAAAGCATACTGAAGCATTTTATTTCTAAATATAAACACTTAGGAATTTGTTCAAAATTTCACTAAAATGTAAGGCTACACACTTACGTTTTCTAGCAATTTTGATGAAAAATGCACAGTGGATTTTTTGCAGTATATCCATTCCAAAGTATGAATCTATCAATAAGAATTCATTTCCACACCATTTAAATAACATTAAACACATGTTTTCTGAAATATCACATCAAAACATATGTCAAGAAATTTTTATTGATCAATGAATTTCCATTTTTACAGTAGAAATGATTAAATATATTCAATTCGACAGCATTCACATATATTTTAAAGCATACTGAAGCATTTTATTTCTAAATATAAACACTTAGGAATTTGTTCAAAATTTCACTAAAATGTAAGGCTATACACTTACGTTTTCTAGCAATTTTGATGAAAAATGCACAGTGGATTTTTTGCAATATATCCATTCCAAAGTATGAATCTATCAATAAGAATTCATTTCCACATCATTTAAATAACATTAAACATATGTTTTCTGAAATATCACATCAAAACATATGTCAAGAAATTTTTATTGATCAATGAATTTCCATTTTTACAGTAGAAATGATTAAATATATTCAATTCAACAGCATTCACATATATTTTAAAGCATACTGAAGCATTTTATTTCTAAATATAAACACTTAGGAATTTGTTCAAAATTTCACTAAAATGTAAGGCTATACACTTACGTTTTCTAGCAATTTTGATGAAAAATGCACAGTGGATTTTTTGCAATATATCCATTCCAAAGTATGAATCTATCAATAAGAATTCATTTCCACATCATTTAAATAACATTAAACATATGTTTTCTGAAATATCACATCAAAACCTATGTCAATAATTTTTTATTGATCAATGAATTTCCATTTTTACAGTAGAAATGATTAAATATATTCAATTCAACAGCATTCACATATATTTTAAAGCATACTGAAGCATTTTATTTCTAAATATAAACACTTAGGAATTTGTTCAAAATTTCACTAAAATGTAAGGCTATACACTTACGTTTTCTAGCAATTTTGATGAAAAATGCACAGTGGATTTTTTGCAATATATCCATTCCAAAGTATGAATCTATAAATAAGAATTCATTTCCACACCATTTAAATAACATTAAACATATGTTTTCTGAAATATCACATCAAAACATATGTCAAGAAATTTTTATTGATCAATGAATTTCCATTTTTACAGTAGAAATGATTAAATATATTCAATTCAACAGCATTCACAGATATTTTAAAGCATACTGAAGTATTTTATTTCTAAATATAAACACTTAGGAATTTGTTCAAAATTTCACTAAAATGTAAGGCTATACACTTACGTTTTCTAGCAATTTTGATGAAAAATGCACAGTGGATTTATTGCAATGTATCCATTCCAAAGTATGAATCTATCAATAAGAATTCATTTCCACATCATTTAAATAACATTAAACATATGTTTTCTGAAATATCACATCAAAACATATGTCAAGAAATTTTATTGATCAATGAATTTCCATTTTTACAGTAGAAATGATTAAATATATTCAATTCAACAGCATTCACAGATATTTTAAAGCATACTGAAGCATTTTATTTCTAAATATAAACACTTAGGAATTTGTTCAAAATTACACTAAAATGTAAGGCTATACACTTACGTTTTCTAGTAATTTTGATGAAAAATGCACAGTGGATTTTTTGCAATATATCCATTCCAAAGTATGAATCTATCAATAAGAATTCATTTCCACACCATTTAAATAACATTAAACATATGTTTTCTGAAATATCACATCAAAACATATGTCAATAAATTTTTTATTGATCAATGAATTTCCATTTTTACAGTAGAAATGATTAAATATATTCAATTCAACAGCATTCAGATATTTTAAAGCATACTGAAGCATTTTATTTCTAAATATAAACACTTAGGAACTTGTTCAAAATTTCACTAAAATGTAAGGCTATACACTCACGTTTTCTAGCAATTTTGATGAAAAATGCACAGTGGATTTTTTGCAATGTATCCATTCCAAAGTATGAATCTATCAATTAGAATTCATATCCACATCATTTAAATAACATTAAACATATGTTTTCTGAAATATCACATCAAAACCTATGTCAAGAAATTTTTATTGATCAATGAATTTCCATTTTTACAGTAGAAATAATTAAATATATTCAATTCAACAGCATTCACAGATATTTTAAAGCATACTGAAGCATTCTATTTCTAAATATAAACACTTAGGAATTTGTTCAAAATTTCACTAAAATGTAAGGCTATACACTTACGTTTTCTAGCAATTTTGATGAAAAATGCACAGTGGATTTTTTGCAATATATCCATTCCAAAGTATGAATCTATCAATAAGAATTCATTTCCACATCATTTAAATAACATTAAACATATGTTTTCTGAAATATCACATCAAAACCTATGTCAATAATTTTTTATTGATCAATGAATTTCCATTTTTACAGTAGAAATGATTAAATATATTCAATTCAACAGCATTCACATATATTTTAAAGCATACTGAA
Organism: Hoplias malabaricus; assembly: GCF_029633855.1. Taxonomy (NCBI): domain Eukaryota; kingdom Metazoa; phylum Chordata; class Actinopteri; order Characiformes; family Erythrinidae; genus Hoplias; species Hoplias malabaricus. The sequence goes on along the minus strand of NC_089807.1, from coordinate 647,369 downwards.
GCATTTTATTTCTAAATATAAACACTTAGGAATTTGTTCAAAATTTCACTAAAATGTAAGGCTATACACTTACGTTTTCTAGCAATTTTGATGAAAAATGCACAGTGGATTTATTGCAATGTATCCATTCCAAAGTATGAATCTATCAATAAGAATTCATTTCCACATCATTTAAATAACATTAAACATATGTTTTCTGAAATATCACATCAAAACATATGTCAAGAAATTTTATTGATCAATGAATTTCCATTTTTACAGTAGAAATAATTAAATATATTCAATTCGACAGCATTCACAGATATTTTAAAGCATACTGAAGCATTTTATTTCTAAATATAAACACTTAGGAATTTGTTCAAAATTTCACTAAAATGTAAGGCTATACACTTACGTTTTCTAGCAATTTTGATGAAAAATGCACAGTGGATTTTTTGCAATATATCCATTCCAAAGTATGAATCTATAAATAAGAATTCATTTCCACACCATTTAAATAACATTAAACATATGTTTTCTGAAATATCACATCAAAACATATGTCAAGAAATTTTTATTGATCAATGAATTTCCATTTTTACAGTAGAAATGATTAAATATATTCAATTCAACAGCATTCACAGATATTTTAAAGCATACTGAAGCATTTTATTTCTAAATATAAACACTTAGGAATTTGTTCAAAATTTCACTAAAATGTAAGGCTACACACTTACGTTTTCTAGCAATTTTGATGAAAAATGCACAGTGGATTTTTTGCAGTATATCCATTCCAAAGTATGAATCTATCAATAAGAATTCATTTCCACACCATTTAAATAACATTAAACATATGTTTTCTGAAATATCATATCAAAACATATGTCAAGAAATTTTTATTGATCAATGAATTTCCATTTTTACAGTAGAAATGATTAAATATATTCAATTCAACAGCATTCACAGATATTTTAAAGCATACTGAAGCATTTTATTTCTAAATATAAACACTTAGGAATTTGTTCAAAATTTCACTAAAATGTAAGGCTATACACTTACATTTTCTAGCAATTTTGATGAAAAATGCACAGTGGATTTTTTGCAATATATCCATTCCAAAGTATGAATCTATCAATAAGAATTCATTTCCACATCATTTAAATAACATTAAACATATGTTTTCTGAAATATCACATCAAAACATATGTCAAGAAATTTTTATTGATCAATGAATTTCCATTTTTACAGTAGAAATGATTAAATATATTCAATTCAACAGCATTCACAGATATTTTAAAGCATACTGAAGCATTTTATTTCTAAATATAAACACTTAGGAATTTGTTCAAAATTTCACTAAAATGTAAGGCTATACACTTACATTTTCTAGCAATTTTGATGAAAAATGCACAGTGGATTTTTTGCAATATATCCATTCCAAAGTATGAATCTATCAATAAGAATTAATTTCCACATCATTTAAATAACATTAAACATATGTTTTCTGAAATATCACATCAAAACATATGTCAAGAAATTTTTATTGATCAATGAATTTCCATTTTTACAGTAGAAATGATTAAATATATTCAATTCAACAGCATTCACATATATTTTAAAGCATACTGAAGCATTTTATTTCTAAATATAAACACTTAGGAACTTGTTCAAAATTTCACTAAAATGTAAGGCTATACACTTACGTTTTCTAGCAATTTTGATGAAAAATGCACAGTGGATTTTTTGCAATATATCCATTCCAAAGTATGAATCTATAAATAAGAATTCATTTCCACACCATTTAAATAACATTAAACATATGTTTTCTGAAATATCACATCAAAACATATGTCAAGAAATTTTTATTGATCAATGAATTTCCATTTTTACAGTAGAAATGATTAAATATATTCAATTCAACAGCATTCACAGATATTTTAAAGCATACTGAAGCATTTTATTTCTAAATATAAACACTTAGGAATTTGTTCAAAATTTCTCTAAAATGTAAGGCTATACACTTACGTTTTCTAGCAATTTTGATGAAAAATGCACAGTGGATTTTTTGCAATATATCCATTCCAAAGTATGAATCTATAAATAAGAATTCATTTCCACACCATTTAAATAACATTAAACATATGTTTTCTGAAATATCACATCAAAACATATGTCAAGAAATTTTTATTGATCAATGAATTTCCATTTTTACAGTAGAAATGATTAAATATATTCAATTCAACAGCATTCACAGATATTTTAAAGCATACTGAAGCATTTTATTTCTAAATATAAACACTTAGGAATTTGTTCAAAATTACACTAAAATGTAAGGCTATACACTTACGTTTTCTAGTAATTTTGATGAAAAATGCACAGTGGATTTTTTGCAATATATCCATTCCAAAGTATGAATCTATCAATAAGAATTCATTTCCACACCATTTAAATAACATTAAACATATGTTTTCTGAAATATCACATCAAAACATATGTCAATAAATTTTTTATTGATCAATGAATTTCCATTTTTACAGTAGAAATGATTAAATATATTCAATTCAACAGCATTCAGATATTTTAAAGCATACTGAATCATTTTATTTCTAAATATAAACACTTAGGAACTTGTTCAAAATTTCACTAAAATGTAAGGCTATACACTCACATTTTCTAGCAATTTTGATGAAAAATGCACAGTGGATTTTTTGCAATATATCCATTCCAAAGTATGAATCTATCAATAAGAATTCATTTCCACACAATTTAAATAACATTAAACATATGTTTTCTGAAATATCACATCAAAACATATGTCAAGAAATTTTTTATTGATCAATGAATTTCCATTTTTACAGTAGAAATAATTAAATATATTCAATTCAACAGCATTCAGATATTTTAAAGCATACTGAAGCATTTTATTTCTAAATATAAACACTTAGGAACTTGTTCAAAATTTCACTAAAATGTAAGGCTATACACTCACGTTTTCTAGCAATTTTGATGAAAAATGCACAGTGGATTTTTTGCAATGTATCCATTCCAAAGTATGAAACTATCAATAAGAATTCATATCCACATCATTTAAATAACATTAAACATATGTTTTCTGAAATATCACATCAAAACCTATGTCAAGAAATTTTTATTGATCAATGAATTTCCATTTTTACAGTAGAAATAATTAAATATATTCAAATCAACAGCATTCACAGATATTTTAAAGCATACTGAAGCATTCTATTTCTAAATATAAACACTTAGGAATTTGTTCAAAATTTCACTAAAATGTAAGGCTATACACTTACGTTTTCTAGCAATTTTGATGAAAAATGCACAGTGGATTTTTTGCAATATATCCATTCCAAAGTATGAATCTATAAATAAGAATTCATTTCCACACCATTTAAATAACATTAAACATATGTTTTCTGAAATATCACATCAAAACATATGTCAAGAAATTTTTATTGATCAATGAATTTCCATTTTTACAGTAGAAATGATTAAATATATTCAATTCAACAGCATTCACAGATATTTTAAAGCATACTGAAGCATTTTATTTCTAAATATAAACACTTAGGAATTTGTTCAAAATTTCACTAAAATGTAAGGCTACACACTTACGTTTTCTAGCAATTTTGATGAAAAATGCACAGTGGATTTTTTGCAATATATCCATTCCAAAGTATGAATCTATAAATAAGAATTCATTTCCACACCATTTAAATAACATTAAACATATGTTTTCTGAAATATCACATCAAAACATATGTCAAGAAATTTTTATTGATCAATGAATTTCCATTTTTACAGTAGAAATGATTAAATATATTCAATTCAACAGCATTCACAGATATTTTAAAGCATACTGAAGCATTTTATTTCTAAATATAAACACTTAGGAATTTGTTCAAAATTTCACTAAAATGTAAGGCTACACACTTACGTTTTCTAGCAATTTTGATGAAAAATGCACAGTGGATTTTTTGCAGTATATCCATTCCAAAGTATGAATCTATCAATAAGAATTCATTTCCACACCATTTAAATAACATTAAACACATGTTTTCTGAAATATCACATCAAAACATATGTCAAGAAATTTTTATTGATCAATGAATTTCCATTTTTACAGTAGAAATGATTAAATATATTCAATTCGACAGCATTCACATATATTTTAAAGCATACTGAAGCATTTTATTTCTAAATATAAACACTTAGGAATTTGTTCAAAATTTCACTAAAATGTAAGGCTATACACTTACGTTTTCTAGCAATTTTGATGAAAAATGCACAGTGGATTTTTTGCAATATATCCATTCCAAAGTATGAATCTATCAATAAGAATTCATTTCCACATCATTTAAATAACATTAAACATATGTTTTCTGAAATATCACATCAAAACATATGTCAAGAAATTTTTATTGATCAATGAATTTCCATTTTTACAGTAGAAATGATTAAATATATTCAATTCAACAGCATTCACAGATATTTTAAAGCATACTGAAGCATTTTATTTCTAAATATAAACACTTAGGAATTTGTTCAAAATTTCACTAAAATGTAAGGCTACACACTTACGTTTTCTAGCAATTTTGATGAAAAATGCACAGTGGATTTTTTGCAGTATATCCATTCCAAAGTATGAATCTATCAATAAGAATTCATTTCCACACCATTTAAATAACATTAAACACATGTTTTCTGAAATATCACATCAAAACATATGTCAAGAAATTTTTATTGATCAATGAATTTCCATTTTTACAGTAGAAATGATTAAATATATTCAATTCGACAGCATTCACATATATTTTAAAGCATACTGAAGCATTTTATTTCTAAATATAAACACTTAGGAATTTGTTCAAAATTTCACTAAAATGTAAGGCTATACACTTACGTTTTCTAGCAATTTTGATGAAAAATGCACAGTGGATTTTTTGCAATATATCCATTCCAAAGTATGAATCTATCAATAAGAATTCATTTCCACACCATTTAAATAACATTAAACATATGTTTTCTGAAATATCACATCAAAACATATGTCAATAAATTTTTTATTGATCAATGAATTTCCATTTTTACAGTAGAAATGATTAAATATATTCAATTCAACAGCATTCAGATATTTTAAAGCATACTGAAGCATTTTATTTCTAAATATAAACACTTAGGAACTTGTTCAAAATTTCACTAAAATGTAAGGCTATACACTCACGTTTTCTAGCAATTTTGATGAAAAATGCACAGTGGATTTTTTGCAATGTATCCATTCCAAAGTATGAATCTATCAATTAGAATTCATATCCACATCATTTAAATAACATTAAACATATGTTTTCTGAAATATCACATCAAAACCTATGTCAAGAAAGTTTTATTGATCAATGAATTTCCATTTTTACAGTAGAAATAATTAAATATATTCAATTCAACAGCATTCACAGATATTTTAAAGCATACTGAAGCATTCTATTTCTAAATATAAACACTTAGGAATTTGTTCAAAATTTCACTAAAATGTAAGGCTATACACTTACGTTTTCTAGCAATTTTGATGAAAAATGCACAGTGGATTTTTTGCAATATATCCATTCCAAAGTATGAATCTATCAATAAGAATTCATTTCCACATCATTTAAATAACATTAAACATATGTTTTCTGAAATATCACATCAAAACCTATGTCAATAATTTTTTATTGATCAATGAATTTCCATTTTTACAGTAGAAATGATTAAATATATTCAATTCAACAGCATTCACATATATTTTAAAGCATACTGAAGCATTTTATTTCTAAATATAAACACTTAGGAATTTGTTCAAAATTTCACTAAAATGTAAGGCTATACACTTACGTTTTCTAGCAATTTTGATGAAAAATGCACAGTGGATTTATTGCAATGTATCCATTCCAAAGTATGAATCTATCAATAAGAATTCATTTCCACATCATTTAAATAACATTAAACATATGTTTTCTGAAATATCACATCAAAACATATGTCAAGAAATTTTATTGATCAATGAATTTCCATTTTTACAGTAGAAATAATTAAATATATTCAATTCGACAGCATTCACAGATATTTTAAAGCATACTGAAGCATTTTATTTCTAAATATAAACACTTAGGAATTTGTTCAAAATTTCACTAAAATGTAAGGCTATACACTTACGTTTTCTAGCAATTTTGATGAAAAATGCACAGTGGATTTTTTGCAATATATCCATTCCAAAGTATGAATCTATAAATAAGAATTCATTTCCACACCATTTAAATAACATTAAACATATGTTTTCTGAAATATCACATCAAAACATATGTCAAGAAATTTTTATTGATCAATGAATTTCCATTTTTACAGTAGAAATGATTAAATATATTCAATTCAACAGCATTCACAGATATTTTAAAGCATACTGAAGCATTTTATTTCTAAATATAAACACTTAGGAATTTGTTCAAAATTTCACTAAAATGTAAGGCTATACACTCACGTTTTCTAGCAATTTTGATGAAAAATGCACAGTGGATTTTTTGCAATGTATCCATTCCAAAGTATGAAACTATCAATAAGAATTCATATCCACATCATTTAAATAACATTAAACATATGTTTTCTGAAATATCACATCAAAACCTATGTCAAGAAATTTTTATTGATCAATGAATTTCCATTTTTACAGTAGAAATAATTAAATATATTCAAATCAACAGCATTCACAGATATTTTAAAGCATACTGAAGCATTCTATTTCTAAATATAAACACTTAGGAATTTGTTCAAAATTTCACTAAAATGTAAGGCTATACACTTACGTTTTCTAGCAATTTTGATGAAAAATGCACAGTGGATTTTTTGCAATATATCCATTCCAAAGTATGAATCTATAAATAAGAATTCATTTCCACACCATTTAAATAACATTAAACATATGTTTTCTGAAATATCACATCAAAACATATGTCAAGAAATTTTTATTGATCAATGAATTTCCATTTTTACAGTAGAAATGATTAAATATATTCAATTCAACAGCATTCACAGATATTTTAAAGCATACTGAAGCATTTTATTTCTAAATATAAACACTTAGGAATTTGTTCAAAATTTCACTAAAATGTAAGGCTACACACTTACGTTTTCTAGCAATTTTGATGAAAAATGCACAGTGGATTTTTTGCAATATATCCATTCCAAAGTATGAATCTATAAATAAGAATTCATTTCCACACCATTTAAATAACATTAAACATATGTTTTCTGAAATATCACATCAAAACATATGTCAAGAAATTTTTATTGATCAATGAATTTCCATTTTTACAGTAGAAATGATTAAATATATTCAATTCAACAGCATTCACAGATATTTTAAAGCATACTGAAGCATTTTATTTCTAAATATAAACACTTAGGAATTTGTTCAAAATTTCACTAAAATGTAAGGCTACACACTTACGTTTTCTAGCAATTTTGATGAAAAATGCACAGTGGATTTTTTGCAGTATATCCATTCCAAAGTATGAATCTATCAATAAGAATTCATTTCCACACCATTTAAATAACATTAAACACATGTTTTCTGAAATATCACATCAAAACATATGTCAAGAAATTTTTATTGATCAATGAATTTCCATTTTTACAGTAGAAATGATTAAATATATTCAATTCGACAGCATTCACATATATTTTAAAGCATACTGAAGCATTTTATTTCTAAATATAAACACTTAGGAATTTGTTCAAAATTTCACTAAAATGTAAGGCTATACACTTACGTTTTCTAGCAATTTTGATGAAAAATGCACAGTGGATTTTTTGCAATATATCCATTCCAAAGTATGAATCTATCAATAAGAATTCATTTCCACATCATTTAAATAACATTAAACATATGTTTTCTGAAATATCACATCAAAACATATGTCAAGAAATTTTTATTGATCAATGAATTTCCATTTTTACAGTAGAAATGATTAAATATATTCAATTCAACAGCATTCACAGATATTTTAAAGCATACTGAAGCATTTTATTTCTAAATATAAACACTTAGGAATTTGTTCAAAATTTCACTAAAATGTAAGGCTACACACTTACGTTTTCTAGCAATTTTGATGAAAAATGCACAGTGGATTTTTTGCAGTATATCCATTCCAAAGTATGAATCTATCAATAAGAATTCATTTCCACACCATTTAAATAACATTAAACACATGTTTTCTGAAATATCACATCAAAACATATGTCAAGAAATTTTTATTGATCAATGAATTTCCATTTTTACAGTAGAAATGATTAAATATATTCAATTCGACAGCATTCACATATATTTTAAAGCATACTGAAGCATTTTATTTCTAAATATAAACACTTAGGAATTTGTTCAAAATTTCACTAAAATGTAAGGCTATACACTTACGTTTTCTAGCAATTTTGATGAAAAATGCACAGTGGATTTTTTGCAATATATCCATTCCAAAGTATGAATCTATCAATAAGAATTCATTTCCACACCATTTAAATAACATTAAACATATGTTTTCTGAAATATCACATCAAAACATATGTCAATAAATTTTTTATTGATCAATGAATTTCCATTTTTACAGTAGAAATGATTAAATATATTCAATTCAACAGCATTCAGATATTTTAAAGCATACTGAAGCATTTTATTTCTAAATATAAACACTTAGGAACTTGTTCAAAATTTCACTAAAATGTAAGGCTATACACTCACGTTTTCTAGCAATTTTGATGAAAAATGCACAGTGGATTTTTTGCAATGTATCCATTCCAAAGTATGAATCTATCAATTAGAATTCATATCCACATCATTTAAATAACATTAAACATATGTTTTCTGAAATATCACATCAAAACCTATGTCAAGAAAGTTTTATTGATCAATGAATTTCCATTTTTACAGTAGAAATAATTAAATATATTCAATTCAACAGCATTCACAGATATTTTAAAGCATACTGAAGCATTCTATTTCTAAATATAAACACTTAGGAATTTGTTCAAAATTTCACTAAAATGTAAGGCTATACACTTACGTTTTCTAGCAATTTTGATGAAAAATGCACAGTGGATTTTTTGCAATATATCCATTCCAAAGTATGAATCTATCAATAAGAATTCATTTCCACATCATTTAAATAACATTAAACATATGTTTTCTGAAATATCACATCAAAACCTATGTCAATAATTTTTTATTGATCAATGAATTTCCATTTTTACAGTAGAAATGATTAAATATATTCAATTCAACAGCATTCACATATATTTTAAAGCATACTGAAGCATTTTATTTCTAAATATAAACACTTAGGAATTTGTTCAAAATTTCACTAAAATGTAAGGCTATACACTTACGTTTTCTAGCAATTTTGATGAAAAATGCACAGTGGATTTATTGCAATGTATCCATTCCAAAGTATGAATCTATCAATAAGAATTCATTTCCACATCATTTAAATAACATTAAACATATGTTTTCTGAAATATCACATCAAAACATATGTCAAGAAATTTTATTGATCAATGAATTTCCATTTTTACAGTAGAAATAATTAAATATATTCAATTCGACAGCATTCACAGATATTTTAAAGCATACTGAAGCATTTTATTTCTAAATATAAACACTTAGGAATTTGTTCAAAATTTCACTAAAATGTAAGGCTATACACTTACGTTTTCTAGCAATTTTGATGAAAAATGCACAGTGGATTTTTTGCAATATATCCATTCCAAAGTATGAATCTATAAATAAGAATTCATTTCCACACCATTTAAATAACATTAAACATATGTTTTCTGAAATATCACATCAAAACATATGTCAAGAAATTTTTATTGATCAATGAATTTCCATTTTTACAGTAGAAATGATTAAATATATTCAATTCAACAGCATTCACAGATATTTTAAAGCATACTGAAGCATTTTATTTCTAAATATAAACACTTAGGAATTTGTTCAAAATTTCACTAAAATGTAAGGCTACACACTTACGTTTTCTAGCAATTTTGATGAAAAATGCACAGTGGATTTTTTGCAGTATATCCATTCCAAAGTATGAATCTATCAATAAGAATTCATTTCCACACCATTTAAATAACATTAAACATATGTTTTCTGAAATATCACATCAAAACATATGTCAAGAAATTTTTATTGATCAATGAATTTCCATTTTTACAGTAGAAATGATTAAATATATTCAATTCGACAGCATTCACATATATTTTAAAGCATACTGAAGCATTTTATTTCTAAATATAAACACTTAGGAATTTGTTCAAAATTTCACTAAAATGTAAGGCTATACACTTACGTTTTCTAGCAATTTTGATGAAAAATGCACAGTGGATTTTTTGCAATATATCCATTCCAAAGTATGAATCTATCAATAAGAATTCATTTCCACATCATTTAAATAACATTAAACATATGTTTTCTGAAATATCACATCAAAACATATGTCAAGAAATTTTTATTGATCAATGAATTTCCATTTTTACAGTAGAAATGATTAAATATATTCAATTCAACAGCATTCACAGATATTTTAAAGCATACTGAAGCATTTTATTTCTAAATATAAACACTTAGGAATTTGTTCAAAATTTCACTAAAATGTAAGGCTATACACTTACATTTTCTAGCAATTTTGATGAAAAATGCACAGTGGATTTTTTGCAATATATCCATTCCAAAGTATGAATCTATCAATAAGAATTAATTTCCACATCATTTAAATAACATTAAACATATGTTTTCTGAAATATCACATCAAAACATATGTCAAGAAATTTTTATTGATCAATGAATTTCCATTTTTACAGTAGAAATGATTAAATATATTCAATTCAACAGCATTCACATATATTTTAAAGCATACTGAAGCATTTTATTTCTAAATATAAACACTTAGGAACTTGTTCAAAATTTCACTAAAATGTAAGGCTATACACTTACGTTTTCTAGCAATTTTGATGAAAAATGCACAGTGGATTTTTGCAATATATCCATTCCAAAGTATGAATCTATCAATAAGAATCCATTTCCACATCATTTAAATAACATTAAACATATGTTTTCTGAAATATCACATCAAAACCTATGTCAAGAAATTTTTATTGATCAATGAATTTCCATTTTTACAGTAGAAATAATTAAATATATTCAATTCAACAGCATTCACAGATATTTTAAAGCATACTGAAGCATTCTATTTCTAAATATAAACACTTAGGAATTTGTTCAAAATTTCACTAAAATGTAAGGCTATACACTTACGTTTTCTAGTAATTTTGATGAAAAATGCACAGTGGATTTTTTGCAATATATCCATTCCAAAGTATGAATCTATCAATAAGAATTCATTTACACACCATTTAAATAACATTAAACATATGTTTTCTGAAATATCACATCAAAACATATGTCAATAAATTTTTTATTGATCAATGAATTTCCGTTTTTACAGTAGAAATGATTAAATATATTCAATTCAACAGCATTCAGATATTTTAAAGCATACTGAAGCATTTTATTTCTAAATATAAACACTTAGGAACTTGTTCAAAATTTCACTAAAATGTAAGGCTATACACTCACGTTTTCTAGCAATTTTGATGAAAAATGCACAGTGGATTTTTTGCAATGTATCCATTCCAAAGTATGAATCTATCAATAAGAATTCATATCCACATCATTTAAATAACATTAAACATATGTTTTCTGAAATATCACATCAAAACCTATGTCAAGAAATTTTTATTGATCAATGAATTTCCATTTTTACAGTAGAAATAATTAAATATATTCAATTCAACAGCATTCACAGATATTTTAAAGCATACTGAAGCATTCTATTTCTAAATATAAACACTTAGGAATTTGTTCAAAATTTCACTAAAATGTAAGGCTATACACTTACGTTTTCTAGCAATTTTGATGAAAAATGCACAGTGGATTTTTTGCAATATATCCATTCCAAAGTATGAATCTATCAATAAGAATTCATTTCCACATCATTTAAATAACATTAAACATATGTTTTCTGAAATATCACATCAAAACCTATGTCAATAATTTTTTATTGATCAATGAATTTCCATTTTTACAGTAGAAATGATTAAATATATTCAATTCAACAGCATTCACATATATTTTAAAGCATACTGAAGCATTTTATTTCTAAATATAAACACTTAGGAATTTGTTCAAAATTTCACTAAAATGTAAGGCTATACACTTACGTTTTCTAGCAATTTTGATGAAAAATGCACAGTGGATTTATTGCAATGTATCCATTCCAAAGTATGAATCTATCAATAAGAATTCATTTCCACATCATTTAAATAACATTAAACATATGTTTTCTGAAATATCACATCAAAACATATGTCAAGAAATTTTATTGATCAATGAATTTCCATTTTTACAGTAGAAATGATTAAATATATTCAATTCAACAGCATTCACAGATATTTTAAAGCATACTGAAGCATTTTATTTCTAAATATAAACACTTAGGAATTTGTTCAAAATTTCTCTAAAATGTAAGGCTATACACTTACGTTTTCTAGCAATTTTGATGAAAAATGCACAGTGGATTTTTTGCAATATATCCATTCCAAAGTATGAATCTATAAATAAGAATTCATTTCCACACCATTTAAATAACATTAAACATATGTTTTCTGAAATATCACATCAAAACATATGTCAAGAAATTTTTATTGATCAATGAATTTCCATTTTTACAGTAGAAATGATTAAATATATTCAATTCAACAGCATTCACAGATATTTTAAAGCATACTGAAGTATTTTATTTCTAAATATAAACACTTAGGAATTTGTTCAAAATTTCACTAAAATGTAAGGCTATACACTTACGTTTTCTAGCAATTTTGATGAAAAATGCACAGTGGATTTATTGCAATGTATCCATTCCAAAGTATGAATCTATCAATAAGAATTCATTTCCACATCATTTAAATAACATTAAACATATGTTTTCTGAAATATCACATCAAAACATATGTCAAGAAATTTTTATTGATCAATGAATTTCCATTTTTACAGTAGAAATGATTAAATATATTCAATTCAACAGCATTCACAGATATTTTAAAGCATACTGAAGCATTTTATTTCTAAATATAAACACTTAGGAATTTGTTCAAAATTACACTAAAATGTAAGGCTATACACTTACGTTTTCTAGTAATTTTGATGAAAAATGCACAGTGGATTTTTTGCAATATATCCATTCCAAAGTATGAATCTATCAATAAGAATTCATTTCCACACCATTTAAATAACATTAAACATATGTTTTCTGAAATATCACATCAAAACATATGTCAATAAATTTTTTATTGATCAATGAATTTCCATTTTTACAGTAGAAATGATTAAATATATTCAATTCAACAGCATTCAGATATTTTAAAGCATACTGAAGCATTTTATTTCTAAATATAAACACTTAGGAACTTGTTCAAAATTTCACTAAAATGTAAGGCTATACACTCACGTTTTCTAGCAATTTTGATGAAAAATGCACAGTGGATTTTTTGCAATGTATCCATTCCAAAGTATGAATCTATCAATAAGAATTCATATCCACATCATTTAAATAACATTAAACATATGTTTTCTGAAATATCACATCAAAACCTATGTCAAGAAATTTTTATTGATCAATGAATTTCCATTTTTACAGTAGAAATAATTAAATATATTCAATTCAACAGCATTCACAGATATTTTAAAGCATACTGAAGCATTCTATTTCTAAATATAAACACTTAGGAATTTGTTCAAAATTTCACTAAAATGTAAGGCTATACACTTACGTTTTCTAGCAATTTTGATGAAAAATGCACAGTGGATTTTTTGCAATATATCCATTCCAAAGTATGAATCTATCAATAAGAATTCATTTCCACATCATTTAAATAACATTAAACATATGTTTTCTGAAATATCACATCAAAACCTATGTCAATAATTTTTTATTGATCAATGAATTTCCATTTTTACAGTAGAAATGATTAAATATATTCAATTCAACAGCATTCACATATATTTTAAAGCATACTGAAGCATTTTATTTCTAAATATAAACACTTAGGAATTTGTTCAAAATTTCACTAAAATGTAAGGCTATACACTTACGTTTTCTAGCAATTTTGATGAAAAATGCACAGTGGATTTTTTGCAATATATCCATTCCAAAGTATGAATCTATCAATAAGAATTCATTTCCACATCATTTAAATAACATTAAACATATGTTTTCTGAAATATCACATCAAAACCTATGTCAATAAATTTTTATTGATCAATGAATTTCCATTTTTACAGTAGAAATGATTAAATATATTCAATTCAACAGCATTCACAGATATTTTAAAGCATACTGAAGCATTTTATTTCTAAATATAAACACTTAGGAATTTGTTCAAAATTTCACTAAAATGTAAGGCTATACACTTACGTTTTCTAGCAATTTTGATGAAAAATGCACAGTGGATTTTTTGCAATATATTCATTCCAAAGTATGAATCTATCAATAAGAATTCATTTCCACACAATTTAAATAACATTAAACATATGTTTTCTGAAATATCACATCAAAACATATGTCAAGAAATTTTTTATTGATCAATGAATTTCCATTTTTACAGTAGAAATAATTAAATATATTCAATTCAACAGCATTCACATATATTTTAAAGCATACTGAAGCATTTTATTTCTAAATATAAACACTTAGGAATTTGTTCAAAATTTCACTAAAATGTAAGGCTATACACTTACGTTTTCTAGCAATTTTGATGAAAAATGCACAGTGGATTTTTTGCAATATATCCATTCCAAAGTATGAATCTATCAATAAGAATTCATTTCCACATCATTTAAATAACATTAAACATATGTTTTCTGAAATATCACATCAAAACCTATGTCAATAAATTTTTATTGATCAATGAATTTCCATTTTTACAGTAGAAATGATTAAATATATTCAATTCAACAGCATTCACATATATTTTAAAGCATACTGAAGCATTTTATTTCTAAATATAAACACTTAGGAATTTGTTCAAAATTTCACTAAAATGTAAGGCTATACACTTACGTTTTCTAGCAATTTTGATGAAAAATGCACAGTGGATTTTTTGCAATATATCCATTCCAAAGTATGAATCTATCAATAAGAATTCATTTCCACACCATTTAAATAACATTAAACATATGTTTTCTGAAATATCACATCAAAACATATGTCAATAAATTTTTTATTGATCAATGAATTTCCATTTTTACAGTAGAAATGATTAAATATATTCAATTCAACAGCATTCAGATATTTTAAAGCATACTGAAGCATTTTATTTCTAAATATAAACACTTAGGAACTTGTTCAAAATTTCACTAAAATGTAAGGCTATACACTCACGTTTTCTAGCAATTTTGATGAAAAATGCACAGTGGATTTTTTGCAATGTATCCATTCCAAAGTATGAATCTATCAATTAGAATTCATATCCACATCATTTAAATAACATTAAACATATGTTTTCTGAAATATCACATCAAAACCTATGTCAAGAAATTTTTATTGATCAATGAATTTCCATTTTTACAGTAGAAATAATTAAATATATTCAATTCAACAGCATTCACAGATATTTTAAAGCATACTGAAGCATTTTATTTCTAAATATAAACACTTAGGAATTTGTTCAAAATTTCACTAAAATGTAAGGCTATACACTTACGTTTTCTAGCAATTTTGATGAAAAATGCACAGTGGATTTTTTGCAATATATCCATTCCAAAGTATGAATCTATAAATAAGAATTCATTTCCACACCATTTAAATAACATTAAACATATGTTTTCTGAAATATCACATCAAAACCTATGTCAATAATTTTTTATTGATCAATGAATTTCCATTTTTACAGTAGAAATGATTAAATATATTCAATTCAACAGCATTCACAGATATTTTAAAGCATACTGAAGCATTTTATTTCTAAATATAAACACTTAGGAATTTGTTCAAAATTTCACTAAAATGTAAGGCTATACACTTACGTTTTCTAGCAATTTTGATGAAAAATGCACAGTGGATTTTTTGCAATATATCCATTCCAAAGTATGAATCTATAAATAAGAATTCATTTCCACACCATTTAAATAACATTAAACATATGTTTTCTGAAATATCACATCAAAACATATGTCAAGAAATTTTTATTGATCAATGAATTTCCATTTTTACAGTAGAAATGATTAAATATATTCAATTCAACAGCATTCACAGATATTTTAAAGCATACTGAAGCATTTTATTTCTAAATATAAACACTTAGGAATTTGTTCAAAATTTCACTAAAATGTAAGGCTACACACTTACGTTTTCTAGCAATTTTGATGAAAAATGCACAGTGGATTTTTTGCAGTATATCCATTCCAAAGTATGAATCTATCAATAAGAATTCATTTCCACACCATTTAAATAACATTAAACATATGTTTTCTGAAATATCACATCAAAACATATGTCAAGAAATTTTTATTGATCAATGAATTTCCATTTTTACAGTAGAAATGATTAAATATATTCAATTCGACAGCATTCACATATATTTTAAAGCATACTGAAGCATTTTATTTCTAAATATAAACACTTAGGAATTTGTTCAAAATTTCACTAAAATGTAAGGCTATACACTTACGTTTTCTAGCAATTTTGATGAAAAATGCACAGTGGATTTTTTGCAATATATCCATTCCAAAGTATGAATCTATCAATAAGAATTCATTTCCACATCATTTAAATAACATTAAACATATGTTTTCTGAAATATCACATCAAAACATATGTCAAGAAATTTTTATTGATCAATGAATTTCCATTTTTACAGTAGAAATGATTAAATATATTCAATTCAACAGCATTCACAGATATTTTAAAGCATACTGAAGCATTTTATTTCTAAATATAAACACTTAGGAATTTGTTCAAAATTTCACTAAAATGTAAGGCTATACACTTACATTTTCTAGCAATTTTGATGAAAAATGCACAGTGGATTTTTTGCAATATATCCATTCCAAAGTATGAATCTATCAATAAGAATTAATTTCCACATCATTTAAATAACATTAAACATATGTTTTCTGAAATATCACATCAAAACATATGTCAAGAAATTTTTATTGATCAATGAATTTCCATTTTTACAGTAGAAATGATTAAATATATTCAATTCAACAGCATTCACATATATTTTAAAGCATACTGAAGCATTTTATTTCTAAATATAAACACTTAGGAACTTGTTCAAAATTTCACTAAAATGTAAGGCTATACACTTACGTTTTCTAGCAATTTTGATGAAAAATGCACAGTGGATTTATTGCAATGTATCCATTCCAAAGTATGAATCTATCAATAAGAATTCATTTCCACATCATTTAAATAACATTAAACATATGTTTTCTGAAATATCACATCAAAACATATGTCAAGAAATTTTATTGATCAATGAATTTCCATTTTTACAGTAGAAATGATTAAATATATTCAATTCAACAGCATTCACAGATATTTTAAAGCATACTGAAGCATTCTATTTCTAAATATAAACACTTAGGAATTTGTTCAAAATTTCACTAAAATGTAAGGCTATACACTTACGTTTTCTAGCAATTTTGATGAAAAATGCACAGTGGATTTTTTGCAATATATCCATTCCAAAGTATGAATCTATCAATAAGAATTCATTTCCACACAATTTAAATAACATTAAACATATGTTTTCTGAAATATCACATCAAAACATATGTCAAGAAATTTTTATTGATCAATGAATTTCCATTTTTACAGTAGAAATGATTAAATATATTCAATTCAACAGCATTCACAGATATTTTAAAGCATACTGAAGCATTCTATTTCTAAATATAAACACTTAGGAATTTGTTCAAAATTTCACTAAAATGTAAGGCTATACACTTACGTTTTCTAGCAATTTTGATGAAAAATGCACAGTGGATTTTTTGCAATATATCCATTCCAAAGTATGAATCTATCAATAAGAATTCATTTCCTGACCATTTAAATAACATTAAACATATGTTTTCTGAAATATCACATCAAAACATATGTCAAGAAATTTTTATTGATCAATGAATTTCCATTTTTACAGTAGAAATGATTAAATATATTCAATTCAACAGCATTCACAGATATTTTAAAGCATACTGAAGTATTTTATTTCTAAATATAAACACTTAGGAATTTGTTCAAAATTTCACTAAAATGTAAGGCTATACACTTACGTTTTCTAGCAATTTTGATGAAAAATGCACAGTGGATTTATTGCAATGTATCCATTCCAAAGTATGAATCTATCAATAAGAATTCATTTCCACATCATTTAAATAACATTAAACATATGTTTTCTGAAATATCACATCAAAACATATGTCAAGAAATTTTATTGATCAATGAATTTCCATTTTTACAGTAGAAATGATTAAATATATTCAATTCAACAGCATTCACAGATATTTTAAAGCATACTGAAGCATTCTATTTCTAAATATAAACACTTAGGAATTTGTTCAAAATTTCACTAAAATGTAAGGCTATACACTTACGTTTTCTAGCAATTTTGATGAAAAATGCACAGTGGATTTTTTGCAATATATCCATTCCAAAGTATGAATCTATCAATAAGAATTCATTTCCACACAATTTAAATAACATTAAACATATGTTTTCTGAAATATCACATCAAAACATATGTCAAGAAATTTTTATTGATCAATGAATTTCCATTTTTACAGTAGAAATGATTAAATATATTCAATTCAACAGCATTCACAGATATTTTAAAGCATACTGAAGCATTTTATTTCTAAATATAAACACTTAGGAATTTGTTCAAAACTTCACTAAAATGTAAGGCTATACACTTACGTTTTCTAGTAATTTTGATGAAAAATGCACAGTGGATTTTTTGCAATATATCCATTCCAAAGTATGAATCTATCAATAAGAATTCATTTCCACACCATTTAAATAACATTAAACATATGTTTTCTGAAATATCACATCAAAACATATGTCAAGAAATTTTTATTGATCAATGAATTTCCATTTTTACAGTAGAAATGATTAAATATATTCAATTCGACAGCATTCACATATATTTTAAAGCATACTGAAGCATTTTATTTCTAAATATAAACACTTAGGAATTTGTTCAAAATTTCACTAAAATGTAAGGCTATACACTTACGTTTTCTAGCAATTTTGATGAAAAATGCACAGTGGATTTTTTGCAATATATCCATTCCAAAGTATGAATCTATCAATAAGAATTCATTTCCACATCATTTAAATAACATTAAACATATGTTTTCTGAAATATCACATCAAAACATATGTCAAGAAATTTTTATTGATCAATGAATTTCCATTTTTACAGTAGAAATGATTAAATATATTCAATTCAACAGCATTCACAGATATTTTAAAGCATACTGAAGCATTTTATTTCTAAATATAAACACTTAGGAATTTGTTCAAAATTTCACTAAAATGTAAGGCTATACACTTACATTTTCTAGCAATTTTGATGAAAAATGCACAGTGGATTTTTTGCAATATATCCATTCCAAAGTATGAATCTATCAATAAGAATTAATTTCCACATCATTTAAATAACATTAAACATATGTTTTCTGAAATATCACATCAAAACATATGTCAAGAAATTTTTATTGATCAATGAATTTCCATTTTTACAGTAGAAATGATTAAATATATTCAATTCGACAGCATTCACATATATTTTAAAGCATACTGAAGCATTTTATTTCTAAATATAAACACTTAGGAATTTGTTCAAAATTTCACTAAAATGTAAGGCTATACACTTACGTTTTCTAGCAATTTTGATGAAAAATGCACAGTGGATTTTTTGCAATATATCCATTCCAAAGTATGAATCTATCAATAAGAATTCATTTCCACATCATTTAAATAACATTAAACATATGTTTTCTGAAATATCACATCAAAACATATGTCAAGAAATTTTTATTGATCAATGAATTTCCATTTTTACAGTAGAAATGATTAAATATATTCAATTCAACAGCATTCACAGATATTTTAAAGCATACTGAAGCATTTTATTTCTAAATATAAACACTTAGGAATTTGTTCAAAATTTCACTAAAATGTAAGGCTATACACTTACATTTTCTAGCAATTTTGATGAAAAATGCACAGTGGATTTTTTGCAATATATCCATTCCAAAGTATGAATCTATCAATAAGAATTAATTTCCACATCATTTAAATAACATTAAACATATGTTTTCTGAAATATCACATCAAAACATATGTCAAGAAATTTTTATTGATCAATGAATTTCCATTTTTACAGTAGAAATGATTAAATATATTCAATTCAACAGCATTCACATATATTTTAAAGCATACTGAAGCATTTTATTTCTAAATATAAACACTTAGGAACTTGTTCAAAATTTCACTAAAATGTAAGGCTATACACTTACGTTTTCTAGCAATTTTGATGAAAAATGCACAGTGGATTTATTGCAATGTATCCATTCCAAAGTATGAATCTATCAATAAGAATTCATTTCCACATCATTTAAATAACATTAAACATATGTTTTCTGAAATATCACATCAAAACATATGTCAAGAAATTTTATTGATCAATGAATTTCCATTTTTACAGTAGAAATGATTAAATATATTCAATTCAACAGCATTCACAGATATTTTAAAGCATACTGAAGCATTCTATTTCTAAATATAAACACTTAGGAATTTGTTCAAAATTTCACTAAAATGTAAGGCTATACACTTACGTTTTCTAGCAATTTTGATGAAAAATGCACAGTGGATTTTTTGCAATATATCCATTCCAAAGTATGAATCTATCAATAAGAATTCATTTCCACACAATTTAAATAACATTAAACATATGTTTTCTGAAATATCACATCAAAACATATGTCAAGAAATTTTTATTGATCAATGAATTTCCATTTTTACAGTAGAAATGATTAAATATATTCAATTCAACAGCATTCACAGATATTTTAAAGCATACTGAAGCATTCTATTTCTAAATATAAACACTTAGGAATTTGTTCAAAATTTCACTAAAATGTAAGGCTATACACTTACGTTTTCTAGCAATTTTGATGAAAAATGCACAGTGGATTTTTTGCAATATATCCATTCCAAAGTATGAATCTATCAATAAGAATTCATTTCCTGACCATTTAAATAACATTAAACATATGTTTTCTGAAATATCACATCAAAACATATGTCAAGAAATTTTTATTGATCAATGAATTTCCATTTTTACAGTAGAAATGATTAAATATATTCAATTCAACAGCATTCACAGATATTTTAAAGCATACTGAAGTATTTTATTTCTAAATATAAACACTTAGGAATTTGTTCAAAATTTCACTAAAATGTAAGGCTATACACTTACGTTTTCTAGCAATTTTGATGAAAAATGCACAGTGGATTTATTGCAATGTATCCATTCCAAAGTATGAATCTATCAATAAGAATTCATTTCCACATCATTTAAATAACATTAAACATATGTTTTCTGAAATATCACATCAAAACATATGTCAAGAAATTTTATTGATCAATGAATTTCCATTTTTACAGTAGAAATGATTAAATATATTCAATTCAACAGCATTCACAGATATTTTAAAGCATACTGAAGCATTCTATTTCTAAATATAAACACTTAGGAATTTGTTCAAAATTTCACTAAAATGTAAGGCTATACACTTACGTTTTCTAGCAATTTTGATGAAAAATGCACAGTGGATTTTTTGCAATATATCCATTCCAAAGTATGAATCTATCAATAAGAATTCATTTCCACACAATTTAAATAACATTAAACATATGTTTTCTGAAATATCACATCAAAACATATGTCAAGAAATTTTTATTGATCAATGAATTTCCATTTTTACAGTAGAAATGATTAAATATATTCAATTCAACAGCATTCACAGATATTTTAAAGCATACTGAAGCATTTTATTTCTAAATATAAACACTTAGGAATTTGTTCAAAACTTCACTAAAATGTAAGGCTATACACTTACGTTTTCTAGTAATTTTGATGAAAAATGCACAGTGGATTTTTTGCAATATATCCATTCCAAAGTATGAATCTATCAATAAGAATTCATTTCCACACCATTTAAATAACATTAAACATATGTTTTCTGAAATATCACATTAACAACATATATCAATAAATTTTTTATTGATCAATGAATTTCCATTTTTACAGTAGAAATTATTAAATATATTCAATTCAACAGCATTCAGATATTTTAAAGCATACTGAAGCATTTTATTTCCAAATATAAACACTTAGGAACTTGTTCAAAATTTCACTAAAATGTAAGGCTATACACTCACGTTTTCTAGCAATTTTGATGAAAAATGCACAGTGGATTTTTTGCAATGTATCCATTCCAAAGTATGAATCTATCAATAAAAATTCATATCCACATCATTTAAATAACATTAAACATATGTTTTCTGAAATATCACATCAAAACCTATGTCAAGAAATTTTTATTGATCAATGAATTTCCATTTTTACAGTAGAAATAATTAAATATATTCAATTCAACAGCATTCACAGATATTTTAAAGCATACTGAAGCATTCTATTTCTAAATATAAACACTTAGGAATTTGTTCAAAATTTCACTAAAATGTAAGGCTATACACTTACGTTTTCTAGCAATTTTGATGAAAAATGCACAGTGGATTTTTTGCAATATATCCATTCCAAAGTATGAATCTATCAATAAGAATTCATTTCCACATCATTTAAATAACATTAAACATATGTTTTCTGAAATATCACATCAAAACCTATGTCAATAATTTTTTATTGATCAATGAATTTCCATTTTTACAGTAGAAATGATTAAATATATTCAATTCAACAGCATTCACAGATATTTTAAAGCATACTGAAGCATTTTATTTCTAAATATAAACACTTAGGAATTTGTTCAAAATTTCACTAAAATGTAAGGCTATACACTTACGTTTTCTAGCAATTTTGATGAAAAATGCACAGTGGATTTTTTGCAATATATCCATTCCAAAGTATGAATCTATAAATAAGAATTCATTTCCACACCATTTAAATAACATTAAACATATGTTTTCTGAAATATCACATCAAAACATATGTCAAGAAATTTTTATTGATCAATGAATTTCCATTTTTACAGTAGAAATGATTAAATATATTCAATTCAACAGCATTCACATATATTTTAAAGCATACTGAAGTATTTTATTTCTAAATATAAACACTTAGGAATTTGTTCAAAATTTCACTAAAATGTAAGGCTATACACTTACGTTTTCTAGCAATTTTGATGAAAAATGCACAGTGGATTTATTGCAATGTATCCATTCCAAAGTATGAATCTATCAATAAGAATTCATTTCCACATCATTTAAATAACATTAAACATATGTTTTCTGAAATATCACATCAAAACATATGTCAAGAAATTTTTATTGATCAATGAATTTCCATTTTTACAGTAGAAATGATTAAATATATTCAATTCAACAGCATTCACATATATTTTAAAGCATACTGAAGCATTTTATTTCTAAATATAAACACTTAGGAATTTGTTCAAAATTTCACTAAAATGTAAGGCTATACACTTACGTTTTCTAGCAATTTTGATGAAAAATGCACAGTGGATTTTTTGCAAAATATCCATTCCAAAGTATGAATCTATCAATAAGAATTCATTTCCACACAATTTAAATAACATTAAACATATGTTTTCTGAAATATCACATCAAAACATATGTCAAGAAATTTTTATTGATCAATGAATTTCCATTTTTACAGTAGAAATGATTAAATATATTCAATTCAACAGCATTCACAGATATTTTAAAGCATACTGAAGCATTTTATTTCTAAATATAAACACTTAGGAATTTGTTCAAAATTTCACTAAAATGTAAGGCTATACACTTACGTTTTCTAGTAATTTTGATGAAAAATGCACAGTGGATTTTTTGCAATATATCCATTCCAAAGTATGAATCTATCAATAAGAATTCATTTCCACACCATTTAAATAACATTAAACATATGTTTTCTGAAATATCACATCAAAACATATGTCAATAAATTTTTTATTGATCAATGAATTTCCATTTTTACAGTAGAAATGATTAAATATATTCAATTCAACAGCATTCACAGATATTTTAAAGCATACTGAAGCATTTTATTTCTAAAAATAAACACTTAGGAACTTGTTCAAAATTTCACTAAAATGTAAGGCTATACACTTACGTTTTCTAGCAATTTTGATGAAAAATGCACAGTGGATTTTTTGCAATATATCCATTCCAAAGTATGAATCTATCAATAAGAATTCATTTCCACATCATTTAAATAACATTAAACATATGTTTTCTGAAATATCACATCAAAACCTATGTCAATAATTTTTTATTGATCAATGAATTTCCATTTTTACAGTAGAAATGATTAAATATATTCAATTCAACAGCATTCACATATATTTTAAAGCATACTGAAGCATTTTATTTCTAAATATAAACACTTAGGAATTTGTTCAAAATTTCACTAAAATGTAAGGCTATACACTTACGTTTTCTAGCAATTTTGATGAAAAATGCACAGTGGATTTTTTGCAATATATCCATTCCAAAGTATGAATCTATAAATAAGAATTCATTTCCACACCATTTAAATAACATTAAACATATGTTTTCTGAAATATCACATCAAAACATATGTCAAGAAATTTTTATTGATCAATGAATTTCCATTTTTACAGTAGAAATGATTAAATATATTCAATTCAACAGCATTCACATATATTTTAAAGCATACTGAAGTATTTTATTTCTAAATATAAACACTTAGGAATTTGTTCAAAATTTCACTAAAATGTAAGGCTATACACTTACGTTTTCTAGCAATTTTGATGAAAAATGCACAGTGGATTTATTGCAATGTATCCATTCCAAAGTATGAATCTATCAATAAGAATTCATTTCCACATCATTTAAATAACATTAAACATATGTTTTCTGAAATATCACATCAAAACATATGTCAAGAAATTTTATTGATCAATGAATTTCCATTTTTACAGTAGAAATGATTAAATATATTCAATTCGACAGCATTCACATATATTTTAAAGCATACTGAAGCATTTTATTTCTAAATATAAACACTTAGGAATTTGTTCAAAATTTCACTAAAATGTAAGGCTATACACTTACATTTTCTAGCAATTTTGATGAAAAATGCACAGTGGATTTTTTGCAATATATCCATTCCAAAGTATGAATCTATCAATAAGAATTCATTTCCACATCATTTAAATAACATTAAACATATGTTTTCTGAAATATCACATCAAAACATATGTCAAGAAATTTTTATTGATCAATGAATTTCCATTTTTACAGTAGAAATGATTAAATATATTCAATTCAACAGCATTCACATATATTTTAAAGCATACTGAAGCATTTTATTTCTAAATATAAACACTTAGGAACTTGTTCAAAATTTCACTAAAATGTAAGGCTATACACTTACGTTTTCTAGCAATTTTGATGAAAAATGCACAGTGGATTTTTGCAATATATCCATTCCAAAGTATGAATCTATCAATAAGAATCCATTTCCACATCATTTAAATAACATTAAACATATGTTTTCTGAAATATCACATCAAAACATATGTCAAGAAATTTTTATTGATCAATGAATTTCCATTTTTACAGTAGAAATGATTAAATATATTCAATTCAACAGCATTCACATATATTTTAAAGCATACTGAAGTATTTTATTTCTAAATATAAACACTTAGGAATTTGTTCAAAATTTCACTAAAATGTAAGGCTATACACTTACGTTTTCTAGCAATTTTGATGAAAAATGCACAGTGGATTTATTGCAATGTATCCATTCCAAAGTATGAATCTATCAATAAGAATTCATTTCCACATCATTTAAATAACATTAAACATATGTTTTCTGAAATATCACATCAAAACATATGTCAAGAAATTTTTATTGATCAATGAATTTCCATTTTTACAGTAGAAATGATTAAATATATTCAATTCAACAGCATTCACATATATTTTAAAGCATACTGAAGCATTTTATTTCTAAATATAAACACTTAGGAATTTGTTCAAAATTTCACTAAAATGTAAGGCTATACACTTACGTTTTCTAGCAATTTTGATGAAAAATGCACAGTGGATTTTTTGCAAAATATCCATTCCAAAGTATGAATCTATCAATAAGAATTCATTTCCACACAATTTAAATAACATTAAACATATGTTTTCTGAAATATCACATCAAAACATATGTCAAGAAATTTTTATTGATCAATGAATTTCCATTTTTACAGTAGAAATGATTAAATATATTCAATTCAACAGCATTCACAGATATTTTAAAGCATACTGAAGCATTTTATTTCTAAATATAAACACTTAGGAATTTGTTCAAAATTTCACTAAAATGTAAGGCTATACACTTACGTTTTCTAGTAATTTTGATGAAAAATGCACAGTGGATTTTTTGCAATATATCCATTCCAAAGTATGAATCTATCAATAAGAATTCATTTCCACACCATTTAAATAACATTAAACATATGTTTTCTGAAATATCACATCAAAACATATGTCAATAAATTTTTTATTGATCAATGAATTTCCATTTTTACAGTAGAAATGATTAAATATATTCAATTCAACAGCATTCACAGATATTTTAAAGCATACTGAAGCATTTTATTTCTAAAAATAAACACTTAGGAACTTGTTCAAAATTTCACTAAAATGTAAGGCTATACACTTACGTTTTCTAGCAATTTTGATGAAAAATGCACAGTGGATTTTTTGCAATATATCCATTCCAAAGTATGAATCTATCAATAAGAATTCATTTCCACATCATTTAAATAACATTAAACATATGTTTTCTGAAATATCACATCAAAACCTATGTCAATAATTTTTTATTGATCAATGAATTTCCATTTTTACAGTAGAAATGATTAAATATATTCAATTCAACAGCATTCACATATATTTTAAAGCATACTGAAGCATTTTATTTCTAAATATAAACACTTAGGAATTTGTTCAAAATTTCACTAAAATGTAAGGCTATACACTTACGTTTTCTAGCAATTTTGATGAAAAATGCACAGTGGATTTTTTGCAATATATCCATTCCAAAGTATGAATCTATAAATAAGAATTCATTTCCACACCATTTAAATAACATTAAACATATGTTTTCTGAAATATCACATCAAAACATATGTCAAGAAATTTTTATTGATCAATGAATTTCCATTTTTACAGTAGAAATGATTAAATATATTCAATTCAACAGCATTCACATATATTTTAAAGCATACTGAAGTATTTTATTTCTAAATATAAACACTTAGGAATTTGTTCAAAATTTCACTAAAATGTAAGGCTATACACTTACGTTTTCTAGCAATTTTGATGAAAAATGCACAGTGGATTTATTGCAATGTATCCATTCCAAAGTATGAATCTATCAATAAGAATTCATTTCCACATCATTTAAATAACATTAAACATATGTTTTCTGAAATATCACATCAAAACATATGTCAAGAAATTTTATTGATCAATGAATTTCCATTTTTACAGTAGAAATGATTAAATATATTCAATTCGACAGCATTCACATATATTTTAAAGCATACTGAAGCATTTTATTTCTAAATATAAACACTTAGGAATTTGTTCAAAATTTCACTAAAATGTAAGGCTATACACTTACATTTTCTAGCAATTTTGATGAAAAATGCACAGTGGATTTTTTGCAATATATCCATTCCAAAGTATGAATCTATCAATAAGAATTCATTTCCACATCATTTAAATAACATTAAACATATGTTTTCTGAAATATCACATCAAAACATATGTCAAGAAATTTTTATTGATCAATGAATTTCCATTTTTACAGTAGAAATGATTAAATATATTCAATTCAACAGCATTCACATATATTTTAAAGCATACTGAAGCATTTTATTTCTAAATATAAACACTTAGGAACTTGTTCAAAATTTCACTAAAATGTAAGGCTATACACTTACGTTTTCTAGCAATTTTGATGAAAAATGCACAGTGGATTTTTGCAATATATCCATTCCAAAGTATGAATCTATCAATAAGAATCCATTTCCACATCATTTAAATAACATTAAACATATGTTTTCTGAAATATCACATCAAAACATATGTCAAGAAATTTTTATTGATCAATGAATTTCCATTTTTACAGTAGAAATGATTAAATATATTCAATTCGACAGCATTCACATATATTTTAAAGCATACTGAAGCAT
Organism: Hoplias malabaricus; assembly: GCF_029633855.1. Lineage (NCBI taxonomy): Eukaryota > Metazoa > Chordata > Actinopteri > Characiformes > Erythrinidae > Hoplias > Hoplias malabaricus. The sequence continues at coordinate 618,724 of NC_089807.1, read as the reverse complement.
TTTATTTCTAAAAATAAACACTTAGGAACTTGTTCAAAATTTCACTAAAATGTAAGGCTATACACTTACGTTTTCTAGCAATTTTGATGAAAAATGCACAGTGGATTTTTTGCAAAATATCCATTCCAAAGTATGAATCTATCAATAAGAATTCATTTCCACACAATTTAAATAACATTAAACATATGTTTTCTGAAATATCACATCAAAACATATGTCAAGAATTTTTTATTGATCAATGAATTTCCATTTTTACAGTAGAAATGATTAAATATATTCAATTCAACAGCATTCACAGATATTTTAAAGCATACTGAAGCATTTTATTTCTAAATATAAACACTTAGGAATTTGTTCAAAATTTCACTAAAATGTAAGGCTATACACTTACGTTTTCTAGTAATTTTGATGAAAAATGCACAGTGGATTTTTTGCAATATATCCTTTCCAAAGTATCAATCTATCAATAAGAATTCATTTCCACACCATTTAAATAACATTTAACATATGTTTTCTGAAATATCACATCAAAACATATGTCAATAAATTTTTTATTGATCAATGAATTTCCATTTTTACAGTAGAAATGATTAAATATATTCAATTCAACAGCATTCAGATATTTTAAAGCATACTGAAGCATTTTATTTCTAAAAATAAACACTTAGGAACTTGTTCAAAATTTCACTAAAATGTAAGGCTATACACTTACGTTTTCTAGCAATTTTGATGAAAAATGCACAGTGGATTTTTTGCAATATATCCATTCCAAAGTATGAATCTATCAATAAGAATTCATTTCCACATCATTTAAATAACATTAAACATATGTTTTCTGAAATATCACATCAAAACCTATGTCAATAATTTTTTATTGATCAATGAATTTCCATTTTTACAGTAGAAATGATTAAATATATTCAATTCAACAGCATTCACATATATTTTAAAGCATACTGAAGCATTTTATTTCTAAATATAAACACTTAGGAATTTGTTCAAAATTTCACTAAAATGTAAGGCTATACACTTACGTTTTCTAGCAATTTTGATGAAAAATGCACAGTGGATTTTTTGCAAAATATCCATTCCAAAGTATGAATCTATCAATAAGAATTCATTTCCACACAATTTAAATAACATTAAACATATGTTTTCTGAAATATCACATCAAAACATATGTCAAGAAATTTTTATTGATCAATGAATTTCCATTTTTACAGTAGAAATGATTAAATATATTCAATTCAACAGCATTCACAGATATTTTAAAGCATACTGAAGCATTTTATTTCTAAATATAAACACTTAGGAATTTGTTCAAAATTTCACTAAAATGTAAGGCTATACACTTACGTTTTCTAGTAATTTTGATGAAAAATGCACAGTGGATTTTTTGCAATATATCCATTCCAAAGTATGAATCTATCAATAAGAATTCATTTCCACACCATTTAAATAACATTAAACATATGTTTTCTGAAATATCACATCAAAACATATGTCAATAAATTTTTTATTGATCAATGAATTTCCATTTTTACAGTAGAAATGATTAAATATATTCAATTCAACAGCATTCACAGATATTTTAAAGCATACTGAAGCATTTTATTTCTAAAAATAAACACTTAGGAACTTGTTCAAAATTTCACTAAAATGTAAGGCTATACACTTACGTTTTCTAGCAATTTTGATGAAAAATGCACAGTGGATTTTTTGCATTATATCCATTCCAAAGTATGAATCTATCAATAAGAATTCATTTCCACATCATTTAAATAACATTAAACATATGTTTTCTGAAATATCACATCAAAACCTATGTCAATAATTTTTTATTGATCAATGAATTTCCATTTTTACAGTAGAAATGATTAAATATATTCAATTCAACAGCATTCACATATATTTTAAAGCATACTGAAGCATTTTATTTCTAAATATAAACACTTAGGAATTTGTTCAAAATTTCACTAAAATGTAAGGCTATACACTTACGTTTTCTAGCAATTTTGATGAAAAATGCACAGTGGATTTTTTGCAATATATCCATTCCAAAGTATGAATCTATAAATAAGAATTCATTTCCACACCATTTAAATAACATTAAACATATGTTTTCTGAAATATCACATCAAAACATATGTCAAGAAATTTTTATTGATCAATGAATTTCCATTTTTACAGTAGAAATGATTAAATATATTCAATTCAACAGCATTCACATATATTTTAAAGCATACTGAAGTATTTTATTTCTAAATATAAACACTTAGGAATTTGTTCAAAATTTCACTAAAATGTAAGGCTATACACTTACGTTTTCTAGCAATTTTGATGAAAAATGCACAGTGGATTTATTGCAATGTATCCATTCCAAAGTATGAATCTATCAATAAGAATTCATTTCCACATCATTTAAATAACATTAAACATATGTTTTCTGAAATATCACATCAAAACATATGTCAAGAAATTTTATTGATCAATGAATTTCCATTTTTACAGTAGAAATGATTAAATATATTCAATTCGACAGCATTCACATATATTTTAAAGCATACTGAAGCATTTTATTTCTAAATATAAACACTTAGGAATTTGTTCAAAATTTCACTAAAATGTAAGGCTATACACTTACATTTTCTAGCAATTTTGATGAAAAATGCACAGTGGATTTTTTGCAATATATCCATTCCAAAGTATGAATCTATCAATAAGAATTAATTTCCACATCATTTAAATAACATTAAACATATGTTTTCTGAAATATCACATCAAAACATATGTCAAGAAATTTTTATTGATTAATGAATTTCCATTTTTACAGTAGAAATGATTAAATATATTCAATTCAACAGCATTCACATATATTTTAAAGCATACTGAAGCATTTTATTTCTAAATATAAACACTTAGGAACTTGTTCAAAATTTCACTAAAATGTAAGGCTATACACTTACGTTTTCTAGCAATTTTGATGAAAAATGCACAGTGGATTTTTGCAATATATCCATTCCAAAGTATGAATCTATCAATAAGAATCCATTTCCACATCATTTAAATAACATTAAACATATGTTTTCTGAAATATCACATCAAAACATATGTCAAGAAATTTTTATTGATCAATGAATTTCCATTTTTACAGTAGAAATGATTAAATATATTCAATTCGACAGCATTCACATATATTTTAAAGCATACTGAAGCATTTTATTTCTAAATATAAACACTTAGGAATTTGTTCAAAATTTCACTAAAATGTAAGGCTATACACTTACGTTTTCTAGCAATTTTGATGAAAAATGCACAGTGGATTTTTTGCAAAATATCCATTCCAAAGTATGAATCTATCAATAAGAATTCATTTCCACACAATTTAAATAACATTAAACATATGTTTTCTGAAATATCACATCAAAACATATGTCAATAAATTTTTTATTGATCAATGAATTTCCATTTTTACAGTAGAAATGATTAAATATATTCAATTCAACAGCATTCAGATATTTTAAAGCATACTGAAGCATTTTATTTCTAAAAATAAACACTTAGGAACTTGTTCAAAATTTCACTAAAATGTAAGGCTATACACTTACGTTTTCTAGCAATTTTGATGAAAAATGCACAGTGGATTTTTTGCAATATATCCATTCCAAAGTATGAATCTATCAATAAGAATTCATTTCCACATCATTTAAATAACATTAAACATATGTTTTCTGAAATATCACATCAAAACCTATGTCAATAATTTTTTATTGATCAATGAATTTCCATTTTTACAGTAGAAATGATTAAATATATTCAATTCAACAGCATTCACATATATTTTAAAGCATACTGAAGCATTTTATTTCTAAATATAAACACTTAGGAATTTGTTCAAAATTTCACTAAAATGTAAGGCTATACACTTACGTTTTCTAGCAATTTTGATGAAAAATGCACAGTGGATTTTTTGCAATATATCCATTCCAAAGTATGAATCTATAAATAAGAATTCATTTCCACACCATTTAAATAACATTAAACATATGTTTTCTGAAATATCACATCAAAACATATGTCAAGAAATTTTATTTATCAATGAATTTTCATTTTTACAGTAGAAATGATTAAATATATTCAATTCAACAGCATTCACAGATATTTTAAAGCATACTGAAGCATTTTATTTCTAAATATAAACACTTAGGAATTTGTTCAAAATTTCACTAAAATGTAAGGCTATACACTTACGTTTTCTAGTAATTTTGATGAAAAATGCACAGTGGATTTTTTGCAATATATCCATTCCAAAGTATCAATCTATCAATAAGAATTCATTTCCACACCATTTAAATAACATTAAACATATGTTTTCTGAAATATCACATCAAAACATATGTCAATAAATTTTTTATTGATCAATGAATTTCCATTTTTACAGTAGAAATGATTAAATATATTCAATTCAACAGCATTCAGATATTTTAAAGCATACTGAAGCATTTTATTTCTAAAAATAAACACTTAGGAACTTGTTCAAAATTTCACTAAAATGTAAGGCTATACACTTACGTTTTCTAGCAATTTTGATGAAAAATGCACAGTGGATTTTTTGCAATATATCCATTCCAAAGTATGAATCTATCAATAAGAATTCATTTCCACATCATTTAAATAACATTAAACATATGTTTTCTGAAATATCACATCAAAACATATGTCAATAATTTTTTATTGATCAATGAATTTCCATTTTTACAGTAGAAATGATTAAATATATTCAATTCAACAGCATTCACATATATTTTAAAGCATACTGAAGCATTTTATTTCTAAATATAAACACTTAGGAATTTGTTCAAAATTTCACTAAAATGTAAGGCTATACACTTACGTTTTCTAGCAATTTTGATGAAAAATGCACAGTGGATTTTTTGCAATATATCCATTCCAAAGTATGAATCTATAAATAAGAATTCATTTCCACACCATTTAAATAACATTAAACATATGTTTTCTGAAATATCACATCAAAACATATGTCAAGAAATTTTTATTGATCAATGAAGTTCCATTTTTACAGTAGAAATGATTAAATATATTCAATTCAACAGCATTCACAGATATTTTAAAGCATACTGAAGTATTTTATTTCTAAATATAAACACTTAGGAATTTGTTCAAAATTTCACTAAAATGTAAGGCTATACACTTACGTTTTCTAGCAATTTTGATGAAAAATGCACAGTGGATTTATTGCAATGTATCCATTCCAAAGTATGAATCTATCAATAAGAATTCATTTCCACATCATTTAAATAACATTAAACATATGTTTTCTGAAATATCACATCAAAACATATGTCAAGAAATTTTATTGATCAATGAATTTCCATTTTTACAGTAGAAATGATTAAATATATTCAATTCAACAGCATTCACAGATATTTTAAAGCATACTGAAGCATTTTATTTCTAAATATAAACACTTAGGAATTTGTTCAAAATTTCACTAAAATGTAAGGCTATACACTTACGTTTTCTAGCAATTTTGATGAAAAATGCACAGTGGATTTTTTGCAGTATATCCATTCCAAAGTATGAATCTATCAATAAGAGTTCATTTCCACACCATTTAAATAACATTAAACATATGTTTTCTGAAATATCACATCAAAACATATGTCAAGAAATTTTTATTGATCAATGAATTTCCATTTTTACAGTAGAAATGATTAAATATATTCAATTCGACAGCATTCACATATATTTTAAAGCATACTGAAGCATTTTATTTCTAAATATAAACACTTAGGAATTTGTTCAAAATTTCACTAAAATGTAAGGCTATACACTTACTTTTTCTAGCAATTTTGATGAAAAATGCACAGTGGATTTTTTGCAATATATCCATTCCAAAGTATGAATCTATCAATAAGAATTAATTTCCACATCATTTAAATAACATTAAACATATGTTTTCTGAAATATCACATCAAAACATATGTCAAGAAATTTTTATTGATCAATGAATTTCCATTTTTACAGTAGAAATGATTAAATATATTCAATTCAACAGCATTCACATATATTTTAAAGCATACTGAAGCATTTTATTTCTAAATATAAACACTTAAGAACTTGTTCAAAATTTCACTAAAATGTAAGGCTATACACTTACGTTTTCTAGCAATTTTGATGAAAAATGCACAGTGGATTTTTGCAATATATCCATTCCAAAGTATGAATCTATCAATAAGAATCCATTTCCACATCATTTAAATAACATTAAACATATGTTTTCTGAAATATCACATCAAAACATATGTCAAGAAATTTTTTATTGATCAATGAATTTCCATTTTTACAGTAGAAATGATTAAATATATTCAATTCGACAGCATTCACATATATTTTAAAGCATACTGAAGCATTTTATTTCTAAATATAAACACTTAGGAATTTGTTCAAAATTTCACTAAAATGTAAGGCTATACACTTACGTTTTCTAGCAATTTTGATGAAAAATGCACAGTGGATTTTTTGCAAAATATCCATTCCAAAGTATGAATCTATCAATAAGAATTCATTTCCACACAATTTAAATAACATTAAACATATGTTTTCTGAAATATCACATCAAAACATATGTCAAGAAATTTTTATTGATCAATGAATTTCCATTTTTACAGTAGAAATGATTAAATATATTCAATTCAACAGCATTCACAGATATTTTAAAGCATACTGAAGCATTTTATTTCTAAATATAAACACTTAGGAATTTGTTCAAAATTTCACTAAAATGTAAGGCTATACACTTACGTTTTCTAGTAATTTTGATGAAAAATGCACAGTGGATTTTTTGCAATATATCCATTCCAAAGTATCAATCTATCAATAAGAATTCATTTCCACACCATTTAAATAACATTAAACATATGTTTTCTGAAATATCACATCAAAACATATGTCAATAAATTTTTTATTGATCAATAAATTTCCATTTTTACAGTAGAAATGATTAAATATATTCAATTCAACAGCATTCAGATATTTTAAAGCATACTGAAGCATTTTATTTCTAAATATAAACACTTAGGAACTTGTTCAAAATTTCACTAAAATGTAAGGCTATACACTTACGTTTTCTAGCAATTTTGATGAAAAATGCACAGTGGATTTTTTGCAATATATCCATTCCAAAGTATGAATCTATCAATAAGAATTCATTTCCACATCATTTAAATAACATTAAACATATGTTTTCTGAAATATCACATCAAAACCTATGTCAATAATTTTTTATTGATCAATGAATTTCCATTTTTACAGTAGAAATGATTAAATATATTCAATTCAACAGCATTCACATATATTTTAAAGCATACTGAAGCATTTTATTTCTAAATATAAACACTTAGGAATTTGTTCAAAATTTCACTAAAATGTAAGGCTATACACTTACGTTTTCTAGCAATTTTGATGAAAAATGCACAGTGGATTTATTGCAATGTATCCATTCCAAAGTATGAATCTATCAATAAGAATTCATTTCCACATCATTTAAATAACATTAAACATATGTTTTCTGAAATATCACATCAAAACATATGTCAAGAAATTTTATTGATCAATGAATTTCCATTTTTACAGTAGAAATGATTAAATATATTCAATTCAACAGCATTCACAGATATTTTAAAGCATACTGAAGCATTCTATTTCTAAATATAAACACTTAGGAATTTGTTCAAAATTTCACTAAAATGTAAGGCTATACACTTACGTTTTCTAGCAATTTTGATGAAAAATGCACAGTGGATTTTTTGCAATATATCCATTCCAAAGTATGAATCTATCAATAAGAATTCATTTCCACACCATTTAAATAACATTAAACATATGTTTTCTGAAATATCACATCAAAACCTATGTCAATAATTTTTTATTGATCAATGAATTTCCATTTTTACAGTAGAAATAATTAAATATATTCAATTCAACAGCATTCACAGATATTTTAAAGCATACTGAAGCATTTTATTTCTAAATATAAACACTTAGGAATTTGTTCAAAATTTCACTAAAATGTAAGGCTATACACTTACGTTTTCTAGCAATTTTGATGAAAAATGCACAGTGGATTTTTTGCAATATATCCATTCCAAAGTATGAATCTATCAATAAGAATTCATTTCCACATCATTTAAATAACATTAAACATATGTTTTCTGAAATATCACATCAAAACCTATGTCAATAATTTTTTATTGATCAATGAATTTCCATTTTTACAGTAGAAATGATTAAATATATTCAATTCAACAGCATTCACATATATTTTAAAGCATACTGAAGCATTTTATTTCTAAATATAAACACTTAGGAATTTGTTCAAAATTTCACTAAAATGTAAGGCTATACACTTACGTTTTCTAGCAATTTTGATGAAAAATGCACAGTGGATTTTTTGCAATATATCCATTCCAAAGTATGAATCTATCAATAAGAATTCATTTCCACATCATTTAAATAACATTAAACATATGTTTTCTGAAATATCACATCAAAACCTATGTCAATAATTTTTTATTGATCAATGAATTTCCATTTTTACAGTAGAAATGATTAAATATATTCAATTCAACAGCATTCACATATATTTTAAAGCATACTGAAGCATTTTATTTCTAAATATAAACACTTAGGAATTTGTTCAAA